>NW_024884586.1:30336452-30361452 GCF_019232065.1 Centrocercus urophasianus | reverse complement strand
AAAGTGCTATTGTTTTTCACTTTCTTTTATATGTGTGCTAAGATTTCTTAATGAAAACCTTAAGAAGGTTCAATATTTACCATTTTGGTGATATTAAATTTATGCTTCTTTATAACAAAAAAGCTTTAGTGATAGGACAGGTGTGATTTCTATTGCTCAACCTGAGAGAAGCAGGGGGGACACTGCCAACTGTACATATTGGCTACACAGTGACCAAACCAGCTAAATGTTAATTAGGAATGTTGTTTTATTCAAAATTTAGAACTGAGATATCTTGTCATATCAAACAAGAATTCAGTGAACAAACTGAACACAACCAAATTTCAGCATTTTTCTTATCCTCACACTCTCACATCAACTTTAGCTTCAGTGAGACACCTACACTCAAAGACTTCAGAATCCGTGTTGTGCTATGACTTCCATGACATTTTCAACACCTCTGTGTGTCTGCAAAGTGAAGTATTTATGTTGCTTATTGTAATAAATTTTCCTCCTTTTTTCCATCCGAAGCAGTCTACGCTTCCACACTCATGCAATTTTTTTTTCTCGTACTACTCTTTTCTGCTGTTCTGTTCAAAATGTAATTTCTAACTTGCACTTTGCTATTATGCAGCTTCAGCGCTGACCAGTCCTGGCGTCCTGATGTATGCCTTCCATGTCCTTGTAGGAAGTAGAATCCAAGTAAATCACAGCTTTTACTTGGATTCTACTTACTTGGATTTACCTACATCTTTCTCAGTATGCTGACTGGATCACACATTGAGAACTCATAACTCCAGGTATGAAAATCATGATATGCTGTTTTGGAGCCCTAAAGCTCCATATCCTATGACATTGATACAGAGCTCTATATTTTTGACCTGTGTGCAAAGCTGTAATCTCTCCTCACCAGAGAGAATACAGTTAAGTGGTAGAACTGGTCTGCTAGTCTGGAGGTCATAGCTTCAAGTGTTTCATTTGATGCACCTCCATTTCAAAGCATGCTGATATAACAAATGCCATAGCAGATCACACTGCAAATTTTATCTCCTGTGTCTTCTTCTGCTTAAGTGTACCACTACTGTTTGGAAACCATGTGTTGACGAAGAAATTCTTATTCTTATCCTACCATTTCTTATTCTATTTCTACTCTAGTATACTTCCACATAGGCTGCATCTGAGCTGTGTTATGTTCTCTCAATAATCCGAACATCCAAGTGAAGATATTAGTTAACTTTTTGAAAAGCTAACTGTCACATAGAAGTGTACGAAATCTTGCTTGATTTCAACTTAGACTCATTTCTCATTTTTGGAAACTGTTTACTTATCTGAAAAGAAAGAATTTGTGAAATAGTGGCACTACTTCAGTGAAAGTCAAAAATGGTGAGCAAAGGTCTTGAGGTTACAGACAATAAATTAGAATAGCACTAAACTAGATTTTCATTTTTCCATCTTAAATTTTTGTATTTTCCTTTTCTGTTATGAATTTGGCTTTGGTAGTAGTTCTAGTAATATACTTCATCAAAAACAAAACGAAACAAAAAACCTCAAACCCATAGCTTCCACCTTTTGAATTCTTCAGGAAATCATGTCATTGTTCAGTCATATGTGAAATACAGTATTCATATTCATGTATGTCCAGTAATCATCTTAAATTCATGTAATGTATTCTGCAAGGTTTATCAGGTGTGACGAATTCTGCCAGGTACGTTGCTATTTCACTATATGACAATGGATCTGCCATAGCACGTTCAGAAGCCATTCAAATGCTTAGGAACTCCTGTGAATGTGGCACTGTTTGGACCTTTGGCCCCAGGTAACCATGGAGGAAACATGCCAAACTCCTCCTGATGACAGCTTCGCAGAAAGGCGTGTGACCCTTTGCAGTTGGCTGTTGACTGGGCAACACACCAAAGCACGTGCATAATTGTAGTGGTATGCTCAAGTGTTTGTTGAACTGGGAATCTGTCAGGATTTATACAAAATATACTGTTTTCAATTTATACGTTCTCACTTTTTTAAGATTCAGTACAACTTTCAGGTTAAATCCTATGGGAAAATCAAAGGTAGAAGTTGATTTTAAAATAAAAATTTAGGCTAAACATTGCAGCCCCTCCCCCAGCCAAGGGAGGGAAAGACCAAAAAGAAAAACAACTCCAGGCAAAAGGTTTTCTTTTTCCCTGAGCTATTCTATTTTATCAGTTCAGTACTCATTCAACCTGCTCTCTTTATTGTCTGGCCCTGCACCCCTAACATTAGGGTTACTACTTATTTATCTTAGCATTCAGAATGACTAAGTTGAAGCTCTGCAGGATTTGGCCAGAATTCTTGTATTTGACTAATTTTACAAACAAGCCTTGGCCACTCACATGAAGATCTAAATTCTGAAAGCATTCTGCAGTTGCATTTCTGAAGTTTAGTTGAATAGAGTTACCAGGTGAATGTTACCTTAAAAATTGATTAAGGTAAAGGCAATATTTTACAAATTAAAAAAACCAATCAACCGAACACCTTCCCCCAAAAATGAACTTCTTTTGCAAAGACTATTTTAATAAAAGGATTACAAAATACAAAAGAGAGAGAGAGACAGGTAATCTGAGATGTAATTTTGGAATGCAAACTTTTCGTTGAAATGTGCAAGCTCAAACTTAACAAATGTTTAAAATATTTGAGTTTTTCAAATGGTGCCAAAATAAACCATGTCTTTTCTAAAGACTACATATTTAGCTAGGCACCAGCAATGTAAATCTTTCAACCATTTCAAGCATTTGTTTAAAAGCCTCCCAGAACACGTGTGCTCCCAACAAAACTGAAGAATGAAATGTTTAGACCAGTGAAGCTCAACAGCTGACTTATAATCAACCTAATATGAGAACACCACTTTGTTTTTTGGACTCGTGAATGCATTTTATTTACCAATGCATGAGAAAAACAAACAAGAGAAGTCCAGCTCTGTAGACCTGATGTGAAATGGTACAATAATAATAGTCAGCATAACACTGTGATCATAGTGAGATCAATATGAGAGAAACTGTCAGTGAGAGACTTAATGTGTATTGCAACTTATTCCTGCATGTGACAAAAATCTTGTGGCACACAAATTAAAAAGAAGAAGAAAAAAATGCTAGCAGCCTTCATCAGGAAGTGTTCTAAATGAAGAAAATAACAGCACAGAAGAATCTTGACATTTAGATAGCAAGTTCATTTGTGTACATGGATTAAGGATGTTATAATTCTTGATCATTTGATAAGAAAATTTATAAAGCCATTTAATTTGAAAATTAAGGTGAATATCTGTAAAGTGTCCTGTGATTTGGAATAAATAGATAAACAAGTATGCCAGTGACAACATAATGACTTTACTAAACTATTTAAATATGATGGCTTATTCATAAGAGCTGTTTTCATGTTCCCCTATATTAATGGTTAACTAGTGAATCTTGCTTTATTGTGAATATATTTAAAGCAGAATCAAACTGACTTTATCTGTGGGATTCTGCAAACATGACTGATCTGCCTCTGAACTTTGCAAGTATCAGTAGTTTTTCTGGCACTCGTGCAGAAAACCACACTACTGATTTTGGGTTATGGGCTGAATGAAAACAGTACTAAATGACTAAAGGTTCACAGTTCTTTTCTGTTAGAGTTGATCTGTCATAATATTGTTAATTAGTGTGGGCTTAGGGAAGGCTTACTATGAATATAATTACAGTGCCGAAAAGCATTAATAACGCTTTTATCCCAAGCCAACATGATGCTATTTACATATTTTACCCTGGCATATTGCAGAAATGGCTCCCAATGCAAGCATGCTGCAGGATCATCAAGAGAAACACAGGAAATCTCTCAGGGGTTGAATATTCCTGAATATCTCAGTGCTCTTCAAAACAACAGGGACACTAATTTGACCAGTAATTACAACTGTCACCATAAGTATTGCCCATGGTGAGCCATCTTTCATCACCGGGAGGAAAACAAACTGCTATTTCTGTTACTTAATCTGATGCAAGCTCATCTTTCTCCACAAGTTGGGACAGAAGTGACTTCTCCATATCTGCTATATAGAGCAGGCTTTCTCTGCCTTCAGAACGTTTCACAGACATCAATCACTTCTCACTGAATAAACTGCACAACAAAAGCCAATTAATCTGTGTTATCATTATTGCCTATTTCTACATGTCAGATCAGAGTTCCTGCCCTCATTACACTGAAAGACAAAACTCAGACTGAGTTCACTGAGGCCAGAAATCCACCTGAAGGCACCAAGGGCTGGGCCTCTATTTCTGGAACTGCCCAACCTTTGTCATTCACTACAGCGGGTGAAGAAGTGAAAGTGTTTTGCCATTAACCCACAGAGGTGCCTGAGATCCCCCTCAGGGTGCCCGTGGGCCTCTTGAGGGTCTTCATGCCTTTTACAACAGTCACTGCAGGATTTGTTGAGGACCACACACCATGCTATGAGCAAGGAGACAGAGCCCAACTGCTTCAGAATCTTCACCTCCCAGCACAGCCAATTTCCCAAGGCCTTTTCCAAAAGAAAACAAACTTTTCTATCTGAATTTTAAAAATTGATGCCCAATTTAATTATGATTCAAAGTAACATGTGCAGGGTGATATAAAAAAAAAGCTAACTTAAAAGCTCATTACATCTCATGGTCACTTGGTACAAGATGTAAGACAGAATTAGGAAATATTTTTTTATCTTAGGTATAACATGTCAAAAAGAAAATAATGTAGCAAATTTACCATTTAAATGTACATAATCAAGTAACACCCACAATAAGAAGTATGCTGATGCTACGTTCCTAAACAAAGACAGCTGACGCAAGGGGAGGGAGGGCCAACAGCTGTGCTATACAGAGCCTGCACTCACACAGTAATTGGCTCAGAGGAGGAAGGATTTGGGGCAAGGTGAGAAATTCTGATACACATGGGGAGGAGGAACCTAGCACATTCATGCATAGAAAACAAGCCGTGATTAAGTAAACTTGCATTTCCCAAGCAACAAACAAGCTCCCTCAACACAGTTGCCAAAGGAGTAAGATGGAAAATCTTCACACGGAAAAATATGTAGTTAAAAGTTAGCTCAAAACAACAGCTAACAATAAATGTATCATTTTCACAGTGAACATAAACTAACTTACTGTCCTATAGGAATCTTTGTCAGACACCATGCTGTTCAACTTATTTCAAGGCCATAAGAAATTGCCTTGAAAAAGGGGATAATCTGGAGATAAATGATATTTCCTAAAGAAATATCATTGCTAAGGATGAGCTGTGGAATAGGAACAAGTGGTAATCAGTCAGGGAATGCATAGTAATACAGCAGCTGAACGTTCAGAAAATGGTTTTGATCTGTTCTGATCTTGCACACCCCATGATGAATCCTGAACTGGATATTATAACTGAAGAATAAGATCTAAAGTTATTACTATTATACAAGTACTAACTTAAAAGACATAAGCTTTCCTAAAGAAATTCTAATGCTTAAACAATTACAAATAGCTTGAAGAATAAAACAGAAAACATAATTACGACATCTGTTAAAGTCACAGCTTGAATACCATGCACAAATCCTGCTCTATCTTGGTAAAAACACTGAAGAACTAGAAAAGAAATAGATCAGCATGACAAGGCAAGTTGAAAACATGAGACAGCTCCTCTATGAGAGACTCGGGCTTCTGTCTGGAAGATGGGTGAGTGAATGATGAAAAATACGTAAAATCATAAGGGATGAAAAAATGGTACAAACAGGAATGGCTGTTTGATGTTTTTGTAGTAGAAAAATTAGGTTACACCATTTCCTCAAGCAGAACTGGTTCAACAGTGCTGACAGCTCAGGTGATCTTTTCTTTCAATTAGTGATCCAAGGTTCAATGAAGACAATGAAAAAAAGAGCACTGAGTTGTCTGAATGCAGAATGGGAGCACTGTAGAGAGTTGGAAGGGGCTGAGTGCTGGGTTGATGGGCTTCTGGACTGGAAGCATGAAACTTTCATCCCACTGAATACATGTGGAGAGACTTCAGTCTCACTGGCTATCTCAGGATTGAACAAAGGTCAAAAAGGAGCTCATCAGGAGTTTCTGAAGTGACCCTGGATAAATTTGGCTTGAAGGAATGCTACTCATTTCCCTGCAAGGGGCCAGATTTGTTGGGCAGCTGCCTTGAGCTGACTCTTTAGTTCGCATTTGCTTGTGTGATAAAAATATGCAGAGTACATGGAGGTATTTGGTTCCCAAATATACATCTAGGGCCAACTCTCCTATATCTTTGGGTAATGTCTACAATGACTGTGTACCTGCAATTTTCCTCCCCACTCCTCTGTTTCTTTCCTCTTTGTATGATTTTGTCCTTCAGCCTTCAAGTTCTCTCCCAGGGCACTTTGGGAGTCAGCAAAGCAGAGGGCTGGCATTCTGGCCCCAAATCCAACCAGGATGGTACTCCTGCATTGCAGAGCAATCAGAGGTCAAAATAAAGCTGGGAAAACATTCTTGCAGGAAATGTCTGAGCCACTCACCTTACAACAAATAGATGCGTTTTGACTGTAAGGTGATTTCTGAACATCTGAAGGATTTACCCTCTAGGGAAGGACAGAGGAGTAACCGAAAACAAACCAGGAAACCTTCCCCACTGTCTGAGATACCCCACAACGTCTCCAGGCTTTCACACAGCAATTTATGATTATTTATGCAGTTGTTCCTCCAGTGAAACCTAGCTATACACTTCTTTAGAAGGTATGCTGAAAATACCATGTACTCCAGCAGTTATTCAAGTGTTGTAAAAAGCTATAAGTGCATCCTTCCTTTAGATGTAGCTATGGTTATTAGTTGCAATGGGCTGTAAGTAAAGAGGAAAAAAATTTCCAACACAGTGGACAGAACTATTTCTTGAACGTAAACTTACTTTATCAATTACTGTATTTAATATACAAATACCAGACTGCAGTTTCATAAATAACACAAGGGATTCAAATTTTGAAGCTGTTTTCCAGGATTTTGCACCTGAAGCTGGAGGTATTTGAACACACGGTCAAGCTGTGCCTTGCTTGCAGCAGACTGTAGTCTAGTTACACTGATGGAACAGACTGTTAAAATAAGCATCTACATCATTTTTCATAGTACACAGAGCCACAATGCATCTGCTTAAAAACAAATATATGTTTGCAGTGAAACATTTCAACAAATTACAGAACTCAGCAGCAAAGTAGTTAAACATTTATGATTTGATTTTATCTCAGCTTGGAATGTCGCTGGAGTGTCCCACTTCTAACAACTGTTTGCTAAGTTAAGGCTTTAGTGTTTACACAGTGCTGAATGAAGCAGCCTGGTCACCAGATGTGAATGCTTCCTTAGACTGAAGCTTTCAATCAGATCACGGTCCTAATGGTCCCTGCTCCAACCTTCTTCCTCAGGACGTCCACCAGCCTTTCCAACCTGAGAGGGGGCAGGGAAGAGGGAGAGGAGAAAAAAAAGGAAGCTAATGTTAGGAATGTTCTGGCTGAAAGAGACAGTGTTTGCACTGAACCAAGCTGTCCTGGTGGTGGTCACGCTCAGAAACAAAGCACTACTGTAAAGGAGAGACATTAAGGGAAAACGCAGACAACTTACAGAAAACTTTTTAACCTAAAACCCAACCCATCTGCAGGGATACATAGCAACTTGCTTTTCTTTTATAGTATATGGAGTATGTGAATCCCCATAAGGAACAAACACAAAACGCTGTACAGCAATTGTGGCACACATACTCTTTGGTGTTAGCACAATGTTCAGCTCTTGCACTTTTAAAAGTTTGGCCAGTTCATACCTCTTCTTAAACTTAACACTTAGCTGTTGTTCCCCTTTAAAAAACACCCTGCTGTTACCCAGCAGTGCAAGATATTTTTATTGTTCAATTTATAAATTTATGCCCAAATCCCATGTGTTTTATGTCAGAAGCTCTTTCAAAGTAACGACAAGCCAAGTCTCTGATGTGCACAATGATATTTGAAGGTGGCCTGTATGATTCTTATGGAGATTACAGAAAAATTAACAGTCAAAATAAGTGGGTCAGAGAGGCATCTAATCCTTAATTTTAATGGACAAGCTATAAGCATGTCCAGCACCTTGAGGGCTTCATTTGTTCTTTCCTTTTGTAGGTAGGGAAACACAAAGGGCTATACATGTGTTTAGGGTTTTTCCATTTGCAGGCATTTATTTTCAGCATTCCAGTAATCTTGCATTTAAGCTACTTCTTCAACTTCATGGAATTCTTCCATGAAAGCTATCCCACATATAAACTATCTATACAGAGCTAGGCACTGCAAGTAATGGAACACTTTCAGAGCAGAACCAGCATATTATGCACACACCTTCTACAATGGATCAAAAAGAATCACAAGTTCAAGTAGCTGCATTCACTACTGCAAAGTTGACCATTGCTTCTTATCAGAAAAGTTTTTTTTTTTTTTTTTTTTAATAAATATTATATAACATAAGGAATGTAGATAGGAAGTAAAAAATAACATCATTTTATCAAAACTGTAAAACGTATTTTATCTAATGGCTGTATCAGAGCAGGAAAACCAGTTAACACATTTTGGATTTAATGCCACAAGTCGTGACTAACACGCATGGTACGTACTGAAACACTCTTGTTTTCCAGGAACCACAAAGTGACATGAAACTACACCTCTTATTGTACTCACCAGATGACTTAATTCCTGAAACTTGATTAAGAATTCACCACCCTAACACAATTATCAGACACCAGGAAATGTATGTGGAAAGTTCACCTGGTTCTAGTTGTTTCATAGGGATTCTGAAGAATCAACTATTAATGACTTCAATTTCACTTTTTAAGTATAGGTAAAAAGTTACTGCTTAGCCATGCCTCTCCCTCCTATTGTCCATGTACTGATTTTCCTTTTTTAACCAACAAGTGCATTTTTTCCTGTTTTGTAACATAAATCTATGGCACTGTCTTTCTGAAGGTGCTGCCCAGACAGTTCTAAAACACTACAGTTTGTTCACACACGTACAAAGTCAGGCATATTTATTCCTTAAAATGGATGAATCTTGGATGAATCCTTAAAATGGATGAACCCTTTCTGGGTTCTAACAGCTCTAACTCATAGTTACTTTTAGGTCACACTTTCCTCAGCTCCTCCTCCTGAGATGTTTCCGTGTTAAATCAGCTTCATGTGCAACTTTAGAAAACAATGACAGATCATCCCTCAATATCAACAGAAATGAGGACTTTCTACCCTCTACTTTCAGAAGCACCACTGCAGCTTTTTTACCACTTTAAACATCACTGGAGGTCCTCCCCCCCCACTCTCTCTCACTAAAACCTTCTCTAATATGCTTCAGGACACAAAGGAAAGGAGTAACATTTAAAACAGAAGGTTTGGATTGCCAATTGTTTCTTGATAAACAGCAGAAACAGCAAAATCCAAAGCCAGAGCTTATTAAAATTTCTGCTCAGTCTAAAGGAAATCACGTAGCTTACAGAAGAGGGGTAAAAATGTATTTAATGATTGAGGTTTCCTTCAGAGATGCAGGCTAGGGGTCCTACAGTAAGGCTCAGGTGTGCTCCACACTGGGATCAGCCAATGGCACTGCACATGGCAGTATGCAAGTTAGTGAGGAGCTGCCCGTGTTTGAACAGAAATGCCACTGGGATGAAAGTAGATGTCTTCTGTTTAACCTTGAAACTGTCAGGCTTCATAGAAAATAATGAGGCTTAACAAACATAGCTTCTGCTTTTCAAATGAATGATGACTGAAATAATAAAAATGAAGTATCCAGCACCAAATTCAGACCGTGCAGGGCTTATTTGCCTTTTGTTTCAGTCATGTGCGGATTTGCAAATTTATTTATTCTTTATTAGAAGAAGGAAAAAAAAAATGCAGCAGGGGATTAAGAAACTGTACCTTTGAAAGAGATTTAAACAATAATGTAAAAGAGAAACAGTAACAGCTATTTATAAGATAAAAAAACCAGAGGGCAAAATTCACCCCTACACAGACACGAGACCCAATATACCACTGAAATCCCTCTTAAGCCTACAAAATAATGCTATGGGCTGAATCAGTGCTTAATAACTCTTGATACAGGCCTCAGGGGGCTTTTCGGAAAGATAATCCTGGACTCTTTGTTCACCCAGGGCCCAACTCTGCCATTCTGACTCACACTAAGCAACATTTTTCTTTGTGAGTAATAAAAGACAGCTAATAAGACCATTTGTGTAAGTGAGGCACTACCTGTGAGGGGTGAGGATGACAGAATCACCCCTTCTTGGCCAGGCTTTGCACCAAGCCTGGTGGCTTACTGCAGGCTGCTCCTTTTGGAAAGTGAGCATCTTAATCTGCAATAAGCTAAAAGAATAGTGTGATGCCTCAAAATCAAAACTAACTGAAATGTCTCAACAGCCAAATGAGACATGCTGAGAACTACCCTGAAAGTCTAGAGGTCTGTAGAGTTTGATTCAAAATACAGAGGGCAGTGACCTGAAGAAAGCATCTTCTATTGCTTTCTGCAATCATGATTCACCTACCAGTACAGCCTCACTATATTTTACTTTGCTAAAAGCAGCACTGACTACACTTGATGGTATGCTAAGACACGGATTTAACAAATGAAGGTTTCTTTTCCTTGCGAATAAACACTTTTCTTGGTATAAACGCAGTGTGCAATATGACGCTTGGAACAACTGAGCAAAAGATACATCATTGTGAAGAGTCTTGAAATGTTGCCTGAACATGAATGTTGTCAGCTATGTTTCTCAAGACAGATTCTCCATCATTCTCAGCTCCTCTTTCAATTATTTTAAATTGCATTCTCTTACCATCTATACAGCTGACTAGAGCCTAAACAGACTGCATGATATTACATGGAATACTCTTACATAGTTCCTGAAAAGACTGACAAAATAATTTGACTTTTAGCAGATCTTCATAGAGTTTTATTCCCTTGAGCATAAACATTTCGATCATAGAATCAGCTTCAATAAGACTTAAAATTCTTACTGCCAGAGAAGTTTGTTTAAGGAGCCCAGAAGCTGGATGTAGAGTTGAAAAAAACAGTATCTACTAGTGTAACCACCCTCTCTACTGCTGACTAATGAAGAAATCCAGCTTTAAGCTGGAGCTTGGGATCAGGAAAAAATCTGAAACCATGTAAATCCACATTGCTCCTCCCACACTGCTACATTTTTGACCAAAAGAACTCACTCCAAATGAATGTGGTGGCTTTCATCCATAAGTTCTGTACATGACAGAGTTGCATTGTCACAGATCTTCCAGCGCATTGTGCCCCAGAAGTGGCCAAAACGTATGTTCAATTGAAAAGAAACCCAATGAAAGCATCCTTCAAGTAGCCTATGCCCTAATCTGCAAAGTAATATACAGACTAGCAGAAAACAATAGCTTCTACCTGCATATGGGGGGGGTAAGTGATAAAAGCAAAATCCTCCTGGATTTTGAAATGCTATATGAAGGCTTATAAACCTAAACTATAACCCTTAGTTATCTTTCCAATAGATAAGATTAGGTTTAGGCTATGAAGATGGCCTTACTTGCATGATATCTAGCTTCTTCTGGAATGTGTTTTGCGAACACAAATTCCCTTTAGAAACCAAGCATTTAAAAAATATATTAGATAAGTACAATGCATTGGACAAAAGCATTGCAAGCAATTTAGCAGCTAAGCTCAGTGAACAACTGACTGTTCACTGAGGGGTCACACAAAAAAATTCACTTAATTTCACTTCAGTATGAAAAAAAACAACTTTTTTCTCTCCTTTCCTTTGGTTTTCCTCTTGGATATGTTTCACTGAACTCTGCAGAGTATTTTTGCAAAAGTCAAGGAAACTAGTGAGACAGAGAGGAGAGGCTGCTTTGAGAAAAGCACCTTCCTAGAATTAGGTGCTTGGTTAGTGCATCATTTACTCTAGAGGTGAGAGGAAACTGCTTCAGATCTGGGTTTTGTAGAAGTGAGCCAGACTCCAGTGGCTTCCCTCTTCAGGAAGCAGGACTATGCTAACATTGGGTTCTGAGGAACTGTTTTCAGTTTCAATTGTGGAAGCTGTTCTCTTCGAACAAAATGTTTAAATATTTATAGCACCAAAGCCTGGAATGTACAGGTAAGGCCTTGCAGTAGGTGGCCTGCCATGCTACAGAGGCATCTCTCTCTTGCCCTCTGTGTGGGTGAATGAAACTTTAATTATTCTTACTCCTAAATTTAAATATTATTTTTGTCACCATAAAAACCTGCCTTTAGAAAAACAGTAAGTTCCAACTGATTTACTAAAAAACATAACCTGGCTGCATGCAATGGGTCATATACCAAACTCTAATAATTCCTTCGTAAACCATCATTCTGTTAATGACTACACTGGCTCAGAAGGACCAGTTTCCTAAGTGCCTAACCAAGTTTCCTCTGCACTTTTTGCATTGGATTCTGGGTATTCAGCAGCAGTTTTAAACCTGATGCCAGAATTACTGGGTAGAATTCTGTGCCCTGTGGTAGACAGGTGGCTGGACTGACTGATATAAATAGTCTTAAAAGATAAGTCTTAGAGACTGATTTAGCAGCATCAGCAAACTCTAAACTGTGGTACACCACAGTGTTGAATCTAATTACTCCAGACACTGCAGCCAATTCCTGCCTGACCAACACTGGTTGTAATGTCACTCCAAAATGTATGTTCAATTAAACTTACAGACCTTAAATTTGGCTCGGCAAGCCATTCTGTCTCTGAAAAGTCCTGTCACAAAACAAGCATTCCTATTAAATCCCTTTCTCAGCTCATCTTCTCAGCTCAATGAGTAATTCTGTATATGATTAAACTTAGAAGCAAATACAGCCAGTTGGGCTCCTGACAGCAGACATATTTCAAAATAAACCGGGCTTACACAGGCCTTGGCTAAAATATTAAGCCTTTATCTGTGGTCCACAATAACTAATCTTGTCACATTGTTTGCTTTCTACCTTCTGTTTGGAAGATTATGAGCTAGCTCACCATTACTATTCACCTTGTGCCACCACCAGCAGCAGGAAAAGTAAGTGATAAACGCAGTTGGTCTGTTTTTACAGTATTTCACTCTACTTTGAATTACTGTACATTGCTACACAGAATACTGTGTACAGAAAGTACAGAATAATACAGAATCAGCACTTCTGCATCTGTGCCAGGTTTTATGCCACCTTGTGAAAGGTATTGCTCCTTTGCTTTCAAATACTTTCTCAAGACAGCATTCACCAATTGTCTAAAATAAATGAAGTTATAAGAAAGAAAAAGAAACCCTGAAATTATTATGCTATGGCACCATCTGCTTCAGTAAACTGAAATCTACAGTATACTTGCCCTTTAGAACAGACAGAGACCTGTACTGCTGGATCCAACTTTCAGATCTAAGCACATGCCTGGCATTGAAGAGTTAAGAAACAAAAAGTAATTGAAATAGAGAATATATTGGCACACTGGAGGCCAAATGATACTCATCACATTATTTAATCAGATCACAGAACTTCACCTAATTACCACCAGCTTCAGTCCCACAGTTTATATACTGGTTTTATGCAAAGTTTACTACTTTTACTTGTGCAAGAAAACCCTTTTTTATACCTCTTTCCATAAGCCTGGAATGCTTTTAGTACTGACAGTTATTGTTTCCACTCTCTTTGTATCACAATCTCTTTCTAGAAGAAATCTTGACACATAAGCCTACACTTCACTGTGACAGCACTTCCACATAGTTTGTGCTGATATGACTAGGCAAGGATCTCCTAGATTTTCTTGCAGGAACTCTCCATCATCTGCCTAAGAAAAGCCAGCAGTTTTACTTTATTGCTAATGTATCTTCACCACAGAAAGTATTCTGTCATAGTATTTATTCATCTCAAAAGAGGAATAAAATAAGCTGAGAAGAAAGCTGATACTTCCTATCAACTCCTGAAGAGCACTAGTTCTGCCATCTGGTAATAATGAAAAGTATGACTAGAGAGCCATGACTTACAGGCTCGCTTATTCTGTCTCTGAACAGTTCCCCACCTTCTTTTTTTGAGAGCAATACAGTCTCAGAAAAGCAAATATTCTTTCATTTGAACACTCACAATCTGGAAGGATGGTCAGAAATGTTATGTGTTTAAAAGGCAGACATCAAGCCTATTTTGAATCATGCACATTTTGCATGTGGCAAAAACAGCATGCAGAGAAGGGAAATGACCTGCTGAAGCTCAGTCAGACAAGAAGACAGAAAAGACCTGCAATTGTGGTTTTTTTTTTTCCTAGTTTAACTTTATACACAAGTAGTTTTGAGCTGGACTGGGTTCCTCATGTGCGTGCATGCATGCACACATATTTTAGAAGTACGGGCATAAATGCCTACAGAATTAAGAGTCTAAAATTGCTGGGTACAGAGCACAGTTCTCTTGGCACTTGGCACTACTTAACCCTCTTATTCCATATTCAGCTGAGACATACTTCAGTAAATGCAGAAAGGACCTTCTTTGAAGCAAGTTTTGTTTTGTTGTAAATTCTTCTTCAGGAATATTAAAAAAAGGTCAAAAATCTAATGCCAAAACAACTAATATGCTCAAAACAAAGAGTTAGGATTTCAGATGCAGGAAGAGTAGTTTGATAATACTTATAAGAATCTGTAGAAAATGGGGTTACTAAGAGACTCTAAACTTCAAAAGGATCAGTATGAGGTAAGTCACCTTATTACACCATTCTGTGTATTTCTTATAAGCCTTCTTTGTAGGGCCAGGTCTGAACCTCTCAGTTGCCAGTCCCACCACTTTTGAGCATGTTCTAGTTAAGCAATGCTTACAGCGAGTTCATAAAATCTAAAACACTGATGCACTGCTCAGGCTGTTTCCCAAGTCCACCCCACCAAAGCACAACCTTGGCCGACCCCCCTTGATATCATAAGCAATGAAGACAGCATCAGCTTTTCATGATTCCACAACCATTTTACAAAACCTGATGCAGTCTTGCTGGCTCTAGGCAGCACTCAGCTATGTTCTGTCTCCCTGAGGTGGTTGTGACCAAGAGCAATCTGGAACTTGTGGTGAAAAAATTCCTTCCCATAAAATACTGTCAAATTCCTGCCCTATACATTAAAAGTATCACATTTAAATAGGTTTGATGTATTTCAATATACTTTCTCTCTTGTGTAACTCATGTGATGCTGTCCACATTGGAAAGATTTTTGTGGAACTGGAAAGATCAAAGAACTGTAGAAAAGGGTTTGGATGCAAGAAGAAAGGATTTAGTGGAGCTCTCAGTTGCGATAAGCCCTTCATAACGGGCTCAGACTGGTAGCTGAGCTCCCCACCTGTCTGATTGAAGACAAGGATGCCCAAAGACTTCTCCTGGATGCATGAAGTCATCCTCCTAAAAAATATTTCTAGAGAAAATAAGAGCAGTCTTTCCTCACTAGTGGATCAGCAAAAAAAACCCCAAACAAACAACAAAATAACCAAACATGCATGAAACATCCTCTCCTTCTCTTAGTAGGACAGATAGATGAAATCAGCATGAAGGTTATTGAAGTGATGTTGCAACGGAGTCCTATGTGTAGGGACAAAACTAGAAAAAATGCCTCATTGCTCATTCACACATAAAAAATGGGATTTTAAAATATTAGCTGAGAATCAGCATCACAAACTGAAGTGTCTTCTTCAAATGTGTAGCGTTCCTTAAAGCACAACCAAGACTTTCCACCATGTTACCAACCATTTGAAGCCATATAAAGTAAGTAAAGAAGTAAAGAAGTAAAACCAAGTCTTCCCACTTTTAAGCCTCAGTGAGCTACCTGCAGAAGCAGGCACCTAAACTATTTCCAACATTCTCCTGCAAGACAATTCACGGATATTTTTTTTGCACTGGCGTCTAGGCCCATTTTGCTACATTTTCCATGCAACTGGAAATGAGTTTCAGTGTCACATTTCTGTTCTCTTGCTTCTGGGAGATGAGAGAATTCATGAGTGAGGATGAATTAGGAAAGAATCAGTGCTCCTGAAGCTAATTTTGAAGACAGCTTTAATTTTTCTCAACTAGTGACCTTCCAGACTCTAATCTTGCTAGCAATTCTGCCTGGTGGTGACATGAATGAGACTGATATTAAAAAAAAAAAAAAAGGCTTTTAATTTCTGCTGATGCAAGCATAAAAATTTGGCTTTACATCAAAACTTCTAAAATTCTTGAAAAGCATTAGTGTTTAAAATCAGAGTACTTTCAAATGTCTTTTTTGTAGTTTTCTGTTTAGGATATTCTTTTCATTATATGTAGATGTGCACTTATTACACCCTTCAAATCATTTACATGATTATATTGCTAAATAAAAATATAAAGTAATAGAAACTGATATATGGAATAAAGTGCAAAATACAGTCATTTTATTATTCATATCTCCAATATCTGCAGCGTCTTCCATCCAAAGGATGAATTTTGATACTTTCTACAGGTAAAAATTCTATAACCTGAAAGAGAAATGATAAAATTTGGTCCTAAAGATTTATGTCTTACGGCAACTCAGTCTTTAGTTGTGTGTCCTTATATTTAACCCACGTATAGCAGAAAACTAGAACAGGCAATTATGGGGTTAAAGATGTTGCTGGTGCTCATGTCTAGAAACACAGTTAATACTGCATTTAAAAAAAAAAATCTTGTTTGAAAAATTAAATGGCTTTTAAAACATTTGGCTATTACTTAGATGACTTAGATTAGAAACATGAACAGTTTGTATATACATATACATATATACATACACACACACACACACATATACTCATTAAAGAACTGGTACCTGCTTCAGTAAAGTACACTTAATTTTAAGGAGTGGGAGAATATTCAGTGATTTCAAGCTTGCTTAAAATTAAATACTTCACTGGTTTGGGTCTTCTCAATTATTTTTATCTGATGATGACTAATCCAGCAATTCTCTAAAAGTTTATATGTATTTCAGAAGCTTCAGCAAGCCTGGTATTTCTTGTTCAGCTCTGCACATAGATTTACAGTATTCAGTCTTTTGCATATGTTAGGAAACAGTATGAGCATTAACAGAAATACCGCAAATTTATTTTTACTCCCTCAGCCAAGCCACAAATAAATGACTCCTGCAAACAAACTAAATACTATTTAGTAACGGCAATGCAAATGCCATTAATTTATTTTATTTGGATATAAAATATTAAAGAAAATGATTATTTGCTGTGATACTCATTTTATCATCTTGGTAGAAAAGCAACTCTGAGAAAAAGTTCTCTTTCCTTTCTTCAAGGAGAACTCAATCCGTTTCTCAAAGTTATTAAATATTTTTTTCATAGAATAGTTATCTATAAACTTACAAATACTGTGTCAGAATGCTTCCTCCTATTGGGCAAACAACTTCAAAATCTAATTTGTTTGTGTTATTGGCCTTACTAAATAATGGCCTTTGCAAGTCTGGTTTATACCATTTATGTTAAATATGCCAACATTCTGATTTTGCACTGAAGTATTCCACAACAAGCTGATATTATACAATACAAACCCAAGAGCTAGCCAATCCAGTTTACTGAGAGTACTTAGTGTATTTTGCTACTGATAAATCAATAAAACCATGTTGTAATCTACAAACTTCCATCTCTGTGAAGCAGCTATAAGCAAACTGCAAATGAACACACAGGTCAAAAACTAGGATGCAGTGATTATGTTGACTCTGAAAACATTTGACTTTCATAGAATACATTCTAGTGTTTGAGAGAATGAAGTTTCAGCACTGCTTATATTTTCCTGAAAGACAGATGATAAATATTCAAATGATAATAAATATTTGTGCTTATATTGTAACTACCCATACTTTAAGAAAAGTATTGCACTGCAATCCACAATTTACAGAGGTTAAGTAAGTGTAAATCATAGCTACACAAAGAAAATAAACACTTTGCTTAGACTGCACACTCAGTTTTGTGTTCTTCATCCACATGAAAGTCGCTGCAGTCAATGGACATCTTGGTTGTGCAAGTAATGCAGGAAAGACTTCTCTGTATTTCTACTTTGCTTGAGATTTTTTTGCCTTTATTCTGCTAGGTGTTCATGATCGATGCCAGGATAACGTACAGATGCTAAAGACCTAATCATTACTTATGACACACAAAGCATCCATAAAATTCATATTTCACAACCTACTGTGGCAGTACCACAGACTACAACTTTTGGTATTGAAACCACAACATCATCTACAAAGGCCCATCCTCCAACAAAAAGGAGATGACAGAAGACATTATGAATCATTAGTACATTCAACCTCCACACTGCAGAGAAAGCCTGACAGTACCTTGGACAGGATTTGTAACAACTATAAGGGAAGGGTGCTTCTAAACCAGCCAAAGAGTTTTTGTGTTACTCAGTCAGAAGTTTTTCACTTGTGATAACACAAGCCTTCTCTTCTCTGAGCTGGGAAGCTATCAGTATTAGAGACAGTTAGAATCTGCAGCTCCCTCCATCCCAGTCTTCAAATGCTAACTGGACTGCAATAGGGAACATGTAATTCAAAAACTGGCAAGAAAAGCGTCATCCAATTAAGATAGTATCATTCAATGCTGAACACACATTTCACTCCAGCTTTGCAGAAGTGATGTATTTCCTTCTGAACTGCATGAACGTTGGGCACACCAAGGAAAACAAGATCCACTTGGTGATACTGAAACATAGCATATCAACAAAAGTGGAGAATATGCCATGAGTGACTGAATATGTTCAGCTCACCTTAGATTTCACACTAGTTCAATAATTTATTTCCTCAAAACTGAGTGAATTTTAAACTGATTTTACTCTGCTGAATTTCTCTGAAGTTGAGCACAACCTCACTGGCTTACTAGATGGTTTTATTACAGCAAGTAGGTATCTCTATCAGACTTTTCAATTCATCATTTCACCAGGCATATTAGTGTAGTCTGAGTGGAATTTTTCTGAGAAAATTCTCTGGTAGTGCAGAATTCCAAGTATTTAAATAAATTCTGTCCCTGCTATGTACTGTTTTCAGTTAGATCATACATGACTTCTTAAATACATTTCAATTATTCTTAATTCCTCACTAAACCTAATTCCTTAAGCAGACCACTTCCAAGCCTATTACTCCTAAACCTGATAATTTCACACTGCCTGTTTTTGCTACCCTTGTTAATAGTAATATTTTCATATAAGACACGATATGCTTGTTACTACATTTTGCATTTCAGACTCTCTTATGTTCCTCTTCATGCCTTGCATGCCAAAGAAACTTTACATCAGCTCTGCTGCACTGCAGAATTCTTTGGGGTATGTGGTAGTTTTGCGTGTCTGGGAATCTTCCATCTGGCTAGTGTGGGTTTCCTAAACACTATAAAACCCCGCCTGTGGAGATTGTATATCTCTTATGGGCCCCATGGAGTTTATAATCTGCTTTTAATCATTGCACAAAGCAGCCAACACATCAGTTCTCATCAAGCATTTTTTTCCACTTTGAATATCCTTTAATGACTTTTGATCCAGTTCTGAGAGTCCAGAGCTATTGCTGATTTTCATTGGTATCCTGACTGCTACAAGATTTTCCTCCCTCGACTCCTTCCATGCAAAGTCTCATAACCATTGACTTCTACTGCTTGCTACAGTAAGTAGCAGATTCATAACACTTTGCTCTCACTTACTGGTCTTTTGAATATAGCCACCAGCATCTGTTTCATAGCAAACTAGAGGTCAGATCCTTAGTCAGGACAAATTAATGCAACTCAGTGCAACAGAGCTAAGCCAATTTACTGTAAGTAAGAAAGTACCTCTATGTTTACATTCTTCAACAAGTCACCAGAACTTCCTTTACATTTCAAAATGCCAGCATCAATTAAATTCCCTATACGATATTAAAAGATTACCAACTATTAAATCCCAGAAGAAATTCACAGTAGCAGACAATGTGGTGGTTTCATTAAAAGCAAAATCACTTTTGACACAAATCAGTGAAACTATTAAAATCTATAAAGTTGCACTTCTCATTGCCAGTAGTTGACATGATCTCATGTTCACCAGAACGTATTTTTGTAAGCTAAAAAAAATAGCAGTTTAGCATAGACAGAAGATCCAAACATCTAAATGTATCATCTTGATAAAATAAGAAATCAAGTTATATTAATTCTTTTGAAGGATGAAAATAAAAGACATGTATCTTCAAATTAAAATAAAACCAATCAAGTTATCTGGCATTTGGTGTTACATCCAAAACAAATAGCTCTAAGTCTGGGTGAATGTGCAACTTGTTTCCTTTGTGTAGCGCTTCTGCCTGCAATTTCTAATTAACTAGCTCTATTCTTATCTACAACAGGAGACTGAAAGCATACAAGCCACAATATAGACTTCAACTAAGTATACATAGGTATGATTTTAAAAGGGAGACAACTAGTTAACAACATTTGCATATAGCAAGGAGGCTCAATTGGTATAATAAACCAGAACTGCTTGCTTTTAGCCTGCTCCCTGCATAGTTGTGCTGCACTGAATACAAACTGTACATTAAAGATACCATGTTTGCTGTTAAAAATCTCCAGGGACCTTAGACCTATACATAAAGATACTTATTTTACTCTTTTCTGAGACACTGACCTGTATCCTCATTTAAAAATGAACACTCCATCTTTATGTTATTAAATCTTTGTTTTGATCTATTAGTATTCACCAAAGTGCCATTTTACACAACCCCACACTGAATAGGCAAGGCTGGAGGTAACCATCTGCAGCTTTAGAGGCTGCGTTTGAATTGATGAAAAGAGCTTTGTGTTTTCATTGCCAAGTTTGATTCTTCCAGTCATTAGACATTCCCCTCAGATCGCATCAATGAAGCGGACTCTCTTACACCCATGTGTTAAATTCTCTTCTCCTCATGGTTTCCTTTGCCAGCTATACTCCAGAAAGACTACTGGGTCTTAGCCACATTCTTCTCACAGCTGTGTTAAAAAACAGCATCAGAGCGTCTTCCCAAAATCCATATGTGTATCTGGTCAGTCCCCTGTCGGAAGGTCACCTCGCATTGTGGTGTGATTATTCAAATATTCATTCTTGTTCTTGAGCTGCACTGCTCCGATCATTCTGAGAGAGATTAGGCCCTCCAGTGAGCACTGGAGAATGTCCTGGACATCCATGTGAAATGCACACGGCTCCTGTACTGGCAGGGCAGATTAGCTTTAATTGCAGAAGGGGACTCCAATCACTTAGTAAATGCTCAACCGTAATTTTTTCATTTCTATACTCTGGCAAATGCTGGTAAGAACTGTTTGTTTCTGCTGTCTTATTGACAGACTTATTTATCAGCATCAGCTAAAAAGCAAAACTATGTGAGCAACTCTGATAACAGAGAAATCATGTTCAGAAATGCTAGAGGGAAACCCAGGACCACTCATACATGGGCGCATTCCAACAACAGTGAAAGCTAGGTGGTCAAACGGCACACCTTAGGAGGTAAAGCAAATTAATGTTATTATAAATTGTGGGGTTTTTTTTGGTGAGAGGCAGTAATTTTTTTTTTACTAAAACCACCTGACTGTTTAGAACTAGTTTATTTTTTTCTTGTATTCAAAATATTGATAAATTTTATCTAATCTGTAACTAACTTTCCTGAGCTCCTTCTTAAAAGGAAGAAAATAAAAAGACAGTTTCTTTAATGGTCAGTTAAGGAAAAAAAAAGTAAGAATTTCTGCTTTATATTTTAGCACTGCACCATTACTGCATGATTGTGTGTTTACTTTTAGAGGACTACATAGAAATTCTACATGCATACCCTCCACTGCCATCTCCTGCACACAGCTATATGAGCGTGCAAAGGCTGCATTCACAAATGCAGAGCTACACTTTCCTGAGCCAGAATCATTAAACTGTGAGAAAAAGAATAAAAGCCTTGATAGATAAACTGCATTAAAATTCACTCTAGCTGCAAAGTCATTGCAGAAAAATTTCCTGGAAAAAAAAATGCATCAAAAATGGCCTCAACCTTTAGTGATAATTGGCTCATATTGATTTGCTACTACACCATGATCTCCTCTGATCTCACTGACACTGGTAGCCATTCCTCAATCCCAGAGGCTCCAGTGGGAAGGCCAGTTTTAAAACACCTCTCTTCCCTTGCTGGCAGAGGCATTAATGAATTTGCCAGGTTTTACGGCCACCTTCTCCACCTCACTGCTGAAGCTGCAGCAGCTGACTCCTGACTCCGGCAGGACACACTTGCAAGGCTGTGGCACTGTGCCAGCGCTCCTTGGGGTCCTGCGCCTCTGTATTTGTCCTTTGTAAATGTTAATGACACAGTCAAAATCAGAGTATAGCATCAGTTAAAAATCTTTAGAGTCCTGCAGATTTTTTGTTATTTCCAACTGAAAAAATATGTACTACGTTATGCGTACATGAACATGTATTTATTTACACACACAGCATAGTTCAGATGTGTATTTGATTTATAAACCAGAATAATACTTTCTTCAAAGTCTAATATATATCTTTTTAGTGTTTCAAAACCAAAATACATTCAAACAAATGCTACTAAATCTGTGCAGCCACTCTCCACCCATCACTGTTTTCTGTTTCATACCATCCCTGTCTGCTTCACAGGCAAGAGCACACATCCATCACACTGCTGTGAGCTGATGGGAGATGTTTACCCTTTTTCAGTGTCAACAGAATTTGACTACATCTACGTTCACTATAAGCAGATTCCAGTATATTCCCCTTCTGGTTCCCAGCTGCTGTTTCATGTGGGACAGGATCCAGAAATTTTTTAGATGCCTTGTGTCCTGATCACAGAGAGCCCAGGACCACTGTTCTGATTTGGATCTTGCACTTAGAAAGCAACAATTGCAAGTAAGTACACAAATTAATGAAATTATGGACAGAGAATCAATTAGCAAAGACACAGCGAGCATGAATAAATCACATGATACAAAGATACAAAGTACACTCTATTTCAACATTAATTACTCCAGTTATATTCTTTTTTAGGGAAGCTCATAATTATTTTACTTGTCTAATTTTTAACTGTAGTTACTTATTCAGATATTTTACTGAATAATACCGAGAAACTATTTTGTATAGTTGCTAAACGTGTGTCTCATGTCAGAATTAAATGTTACTTAGGCATTTACAAGAACAAGAAGTCAGGTAAACAGACATTTAAAAACCCTGCTTAGGTGATGAATTTTAGCATCTCATTTCCAATTACAATAAGCACGATCTTATGACTGCTAGTAATTAATACCAGCGCAATTAATATCATGAAGCCTTTCAGCTGACAGGTTTATAAATGCTAGTTCCTTTTTGAAATGTAGAGCATCCTACATCTTGGAAATAAAAAGCTAACAAATGAGTTCCTGCCTAATTGCCAAACACTGATTTGTATGAAGCAGTTGAGGCTACAAAGGAATTGGGAATTCTCAGCCCGGTTTCCCTGCTGATGAGTAAGAACTGTCTGTGTAGTTCTCCCAGAGGTGTCAGAGGAATCTCTATAGTGTCACACAAGGGTTCTTAGCTCAAAGTAAACACACTTTCCACAAACTCAGCTGCTTAATCTGTTTGCAGGTTGAATTATAAGATGGGGGTGGATGACTCTGGGTGCTGGGAAGACGCACAGAGCATTTCCACAGTTTCTTGGTAAAAAGGGCATGCTATTGTCATCAAAAGACTTCACCCAATTGTTTAATTTTGCTATAGGCTCAGCGGTCTGATCTCAGCAATAATGAAAACTAACCTGATCAAAAATTTCCCAAGTACTTGAGCATGTTAAATTGCATAAATTCTTTGCACTACAGCAGTGCATCAGCGCAACTTTAGTTCAGGTTGTGTCTGCACTTCTGCTCCATGCACTCTGGTTACACAGGATTTAATAAGACTTCTCCAAAACAAAAACAAAGCAAAAACCTTCACTTAAATGTAGATTGCAAGTGTTTATAAATAAAAAGAAGCAATAGCAACTTTAAAATTACGCACTGTACAGAAAGGCACTACCAATACTCACTTTTAGGCGCTGTAGTTATTTTTCATAGTTTTTTTTTCAGCAAGCACATTTAATGCATCTGTTGAAGTTTCAAATGCACCTAACTAGTGATACTAAAGACCTGAATAATTCCCAGTCATTGGAGGTTTTAAAGTGATGACTGAAAATAAGAACTTTCATATTAAAAATTAATGAAAAATACTAATATTAATTATTTTTTAGGTAGATAAAAATACATTAAAAATAATGATATAATTTGCATTTTGTTAAATAGGAAAACTCAGTATGATTTTTTACTTACTCAAGAAGAACTCTCATTAGGTCCCTGCAATATATTATCAGCCAATTCCTAGTTGCTCTTGAAATACACTGCAGACACTGAAGTTGAAAACAAATATAGACTGATGAGAAAATTTGCATCAGTTCAGCCTTCACAACCTTGGAAGGGTGCTTTGAGGCTAAGGAGTGGAATACAGAGATAAGAAGTGCCAGACTTTGAGGAGGCACTGCCTACACATTTTCCTATTTCCAAGAAATCATTCTGTCAAAAACTTACATGCTAGCAATAACTATCATGACAATAACGACTTCAGTAGAGATAAACTTCGAGAATTACACTTTGGGAAAGAGAATATCATCTCTGCTCACCCATTCAGAGACTTCCTGCTGATTTCAGTGAGATTTTGAAGCTACTCCTAAACAAATCCAACAGCATTTCCTGTTGAATGAATCCTGCCCCATATGTAACAGACAAGAAATCATGAGAGAGCCTTAAGATTCCACCCTGCAGTTTTAAAGGTAAATGCTCTGTTGTCATCGGAGTGCCATGGATGTAAATCATTCAGTGGGAATGGAAACATTTTCCCTGTACACTGCACATGCAGAAAGCAGTTTCTGTAACACAAGTGAAAAGCATCCTAACCGCCACAGCACTGTTAAAATCAGCTTCTTAGCTGAGTCAACAACAGAACAAGAAAAAAAAAAGGAAGGAAGGAAGGAAGGAAGGAAGGAAGGAAGGAAGGAAGGAAGGAAGGAAGGAAGGAAGGG
>NW_024884586.1:30216307-30336439 GCF_019232065.1 Centrocercus urophasianus | reverse complement strand
AGAAAGAAAGAAAGAAAGAAAGAAAGAAAGAAAGAAAGAAAGAAAGAGACTTACTTCTGAACCTTCTCATTGGCTTCCTTCAAAGCCTCCAAGGCCTTCTGAAGCTTCAGCTCGGTGTCCTGCTGCTCGGACTGAGATTGCTGCAGCTGAGCTGCCAGGTCCTTAAGCTGGCCACAGGTAATGGTCACAATGTCCTCCCTGTCTTTCAGGCCACCTTCAGAAGTAATGAAAGCACAGTGAAGCCAGTCATTCAGGCTCACTCCTTGAGACACAGGTTTGTGTAAACTGGGGAAACAAAAGCATACACACTTCCTTAGGTTTCAGCATAACACTGAACTGCAAGAATCGTACACTCAGTTTAATTAATATTATCACATATGGATCTAGATAACAAATAAGTTGTGTTATAAATTATATTAGATACTATCTATATATAATGAAGTAAGTTCTGCTTCAAAGATGATGGAAAACAAAAAGAACATTTGATTTCCACAAGTGTCTTCTAAATGTATGTAACAACTAGCAGATGTTTAAAAAGCAAAAAGGCTATTACACAAAAACTTAAATAGTACTTTTCAACTGCAACATCTTCCCAATCACTTCATCACCTGTAGAAACAAGTTGTTAGTGTGATTTACATAAAGTTGAATTAGTCAGTGAATATTACTACTGTGTTTTTAACTCATGTTGCACAGCCCTTTCTTTTAGCAAGCAGACAGATCAACTACAGGAGGTTTATTTGAGAATTGCAGGTTTTTCAACATAATGAAAGGAATAAAAGCGCAACAACGTACAAACAAATGGACTATTTAGAAGTATGAATCATTTGTGAATGCTAACCAATGCCAAAGCTATCAATAACTAAAGATGATAAGCAAAAAAAAGGATGTTGGACAGGCAGTTTACATGTAAGTCACGAGCAGAAATTCAAAAAAGAAGAATGAAGAAGACTGTGTATTGGGAAAAAAATTGGGAGCCTGTTAGATTGTGAATTATTTTCCAAGGAAGCAGCAGGTGTCCAACTGCCTGAGTTATTAAGGTACAATGCAAAAATCACATTAATAACTGACTCCCAGTGAAGAAGCCTGCACCAGAAGGCTCTTCATGGAATTGACCGTGATTTTTTCCCTCCTCTTCATAGTTACATTTTTATGATGAATTTTACACCAGTGAAAACGATAATGGTAGTACAAGAAACTCACAGAGCACATTTATAAAAAACAATGGCAGCAGGATATCATAATGAGCACTGTGTTTAGATAAACAACATAAGTAATTTCAAGACAACTTTACAGATATCAGAAGCTGTTGCTATATTGATGAGTATGACTTGATATCATCCTTTTGACTAATGACCATACAAACATCAAACGTTATTTCTGTGTGAATTTCTAGTAGCCGTGCAGACTAATTGCACTATTTGAGACACTCTGCATGTCAGCAGCTAGTATGCAATAGCACACTTTCTTCCTTCCCAAGGTGTCTGTACTGAAAACATCCTTCTTTCTGTCAATCCATAGATGAAAATCATATACAAACTAAAATATAATACACACGGACAAGCAAAATGTGAATAAGCTAATGGAAATCTAGAAGCTAAAAGGTCAGAGTGTTGGTATGTCATTACGTCTACTACCTGAGGTTGTCTGAAAATAAAGTGAAGAACCTTTTCAATTAAATGAAGACATATTGAAAATATAAATATTTATAAAGAGATATTAAAATCCCTAGAACAGTCTCACTAAAAATAAAATTACTTTTTCAGTTGCACATAAAATTTATTGACTGAAGTTCTACTACAGTTGAGTGTTGATCACCTTGGAAAAATACAAAGATATGCAAATAATGCTGAAAGCTAGGTAATGAAAAACCAAACTGATGTCCAGTTCTTAAACACCTGCTACAAGAACAAAATGAAAACAAACAAACAAACAAAAAAGTCGCTGAGACGGTAATCTGTTCAGTGAATATATGGATCCCTGGTTTTCACACACACACACACACACACACACACACACAAATAAGTATCTAAACCTAAAAATCCTAACATTTTCACACCAAATGTGACTTGTTTTTATTTTTTGGTTGTTTTTTCCTCTTTCTATAACATATGAAAAAACAGAGCCTTTTATTTATATTCAAAATACTGTCTATGTCTGACTACAACTGGGCCCCTTCTGAAAGACTGGCTGTGAGCAATATAGCATGCAGTACACAGTTACACGTTTTAACTCTTAATGATTGCACCTGAGAGACAAATAGATTCTGATATATACATGATATATACACATTTTGTAAGCCAACATGGCACCATGGTTGATAATCTTTTAAACCTTTTTTTCAAAAGCATAAAATTGCCAAATTTTCAAGAATATGTACTTTGCTAAAATGCTTTAGTCTGGGTTGATAATACTAATTTGAAATTCTTTCATTAATCTCAATAGGATTATTTCTTCAAAAAATGTTGATGTTATGAATCAAAAATAAATGAGAGTTCTATGCCTGGGGGTGGTTTACAAAAGCATTCAAACAGCTACTTGATTTAAGTAATTCACATTTTGATTATACAAAACCTTTTTGCTTACTCTGACATAACTGTATTCAAGCTAGGTCTGAGAGCTTCAATTAAAGGCTGCCTTTTCTGTGTCCAGGAGGAAGAAAAAGTCAAATGTGATGCTGTCATTTACGCAACTCCAACAGATAGCATGAAGTCCTCCCAAAGCCAGAGCAGTTTCAAGCCTGCTACAAATTGCACCAATTATAACTGTTCCCAAAGGGCCTTAATACTGGCTGAAAGTCAACGGCATGAAGTGCTGCTCTTAAAACACTTCTCTCTTTTTGCCAGGCATACTTTTGCTGCAAGGTGAGAAATGCTTTTCCACCTGAAGCAATTACTGAATAACATACAGAAACCTTCTATCTAACGGAAAAAAAAAAAAAAAAAAAAAGTAGAAACCAAATATGCCCAATTTGTCCTCTCCTTCCACCTCATCCCCAATGATAAACATCTCTAGTGTCCCCAAGCACATGCAGATCTGATCTGTGGTGTTTTCACCACAAGTATCACTGACACTCAGGTTCTGTAGATCTCTCAGCAGCCAGCCCACACTCAGGTTGGTGTGGAAGAGGTCTGTTCATCCTGCTGCAAGCTCTCAAGGGTTGGGCAGCATGGAAATCTGGGAAATACCACCTCTGAGGTACTCATGGGAAACAGTGCAATAAGACAAGATTTAAAAAGCCTATAACATCTAGAAGGACTTTGACATTTTGCTGCAAAGCAGAGGATATAAAATGATGAAGTTTGCATAACACATGAGTCAGTAGCCTGACAGCTGGTAGACAGGTAGCTAGATGGCATTGCCCTACCATAGACAAATATTTTATCAGCCTTCCTTCCTCCACAATTAAAAGAGTTAAGAGTACTGTTTTCTCTCCACTATAACCACCTAAACATCTTTCACTAGCTTAATCAATGGCACCAGCTTTGTTAGCACAGATTGTGTTGAGCACGTTATGTACAACGCAGACTGCATTTTGTGCATTCTTCTGATCCATCACAGTGTCACTATCTTAACTCTAGCATGAGCTCAGGCATCCTCTTTATATTACGTTATTTCACCAAACTCAAGAATAAGCACATGTAGGACAGAGCCCACTACTGATGTTCTTCCCTGTATTGGCTGTTGATATAACCTTAGGGTTTTACAGGATAACATCTCAACAAATTAGCACTGATCATGCTTGCTCACGCCACCAAAATTAACTGCTTGTTAATCTGGATCCTAGGAGAACAGTAGACTGAGTTTCATCCTTCTCTGCTGAATTCATCTAGAGAAACCTGTGACCTGTACTAGGGTCCAAATAATGGGGCTGCTGTATGATTGTATGGGCTCGTTATCTGATGATCGCCCATCTCAGACCTTCCATTTTTAAACAAATACAAATCATTTGCCTCCTTGGATCTCAACCTTTTCACCTTTCCGTAAAAGCAATTGCATTAACTCGATGATCTCTGGAGGTCCCTTCCAATCCCTACAATTCTGTGATTCACTGCTGAAAAGAGACTTGTCATTGTTGAAACTGAAGTCAGATGCAGCACAGTTTGAATTCAGGAAAAACTAAATCTAGCACAATTTGATTTTAGGAAAAGTTAAATCTTCTGATGACATCAAGCAGCATTCTCTTTTGGATCTCATTTTCATTCTCCAGTGCACTTCCAGTACTCACACCATTCCCAAGTGTAGACTAGTCTGTGAGAGGTAGCAAAGACTGACAGCTCAAATGATTAAATAAGGTGTCCTTCTCAAGCTCGAAGGATTGCTGAGACATGTTCTCAGCAAGAAATAATTGGAAGCCATACTTTCATTACAAACCCTTCATTTCTGCAGTTGCATGGTAATCAGAAATCACCTCATGTAGCCAATGGGCAAACTGCTCAGATAGCACTGACTCACATGCCAGCAATATGCACATGAGATTCAACATTACCCATTATTCCTCGCATTTACTATAGCATTGAATGGTCCAGGAAACCCTTAAAAATATCTTATGGGTGACTAACGCTTGGTTAAACAGAATCCAAGCAAAACATCCATACATGAAGCGGTATCCATAAGCAGAAGAAAGCATTCTAAAGATTTTTGCATACCTTCAGATAGATGCAGACGCATAGTTACTAGCTTGTGGCCAAGAAATGCTCCCGAATTTCCTGAGCTCATGATGCTCTCTTGCAGCAGCACATGGAGCAGGGCCCTCTATTTTAGTGAGAACTGTTGGTGATAGGTGGACAGTTGGACTGCATGATCTTGTAGGTTTTTTCCCACCTTGGTGATTCTATGATTTTCTCTGTTTGATTAATGGAAGTCTGGCAGTTGATAACTTAGCATTAGCTTTTTTCACACATACATCTACTCTCAAATAGAATGCATCTGAATTTACAGAAGAGACTTGGATATGTTCTATGCTTTAATCCTGAATATTACTTGATACTTGTTAACATGAATAATAAAATAACAAGATTTCACAACAAATCTGTATTAATTGCAAGACACATATCAACAGGCTATCATTTTTTTTCCCCATGAATTAGGGGATTGTGTTTTCAGCATAATAGCAGCAAACTACGATCTACATGGCTCTACTACCTACAATAGTAGATACTCCTCAGTTTTATTTAGCTATATGTTATTCCTACAGTCTCGCCATAAAATGCTCCTGTCATGTTCTGACAGCAAATTAGCTGTATTAGTATATTTTAGCCTAGCATTCACTGAGAGAGACTATTCATTTGTGAAGCCTAAGATCACTATGAAATTAATCTAAAATTTTATAAATAATTTTATTTTGTATAGTGCTTAACCACACTAGAAGTTACAAGAAATAATTTTACTATCTTTTATCTTCTCTTTATTGCCAATTTATATGCTTTGGCCATTCTTAAATATTTGCCAATGGCTTTAGTTAACAAAATAACATTAACATTGTATTTGTAATACTGCAGTTATTCCCCACAGTAATAGATTGTTTAGGTAACACTGCAAATACAGAGGAAACCTTATCTATTAATCGAAGATAGAACTGGCATCAAGTCATCGGGAGTGACCTGAGTTTGAATATAAAGGATGTTTAAGATGATGCCAAAAGCTCCATGCTTCACAGCATGCCACAGAACCCTGAATGCTTCCCTGGCAAGTGCTCACCCCATGGCTGTGATGCACTGGGCCTGGAGGTGGGCAGAGAAGCCCCAGAGACATGAGCTGCTTTCACCCTCCCAACTCCTGGGCTCTCCAGTGGCTGCTGAAGGCTGCTCCACAGGTGGCTGAAGAGGTGTGTGAGAGGTGGTGCAAAGCCAGCAGCGTTGGCCAGTAGAGAAAAGGCCTGTGTCTGGGATTTGCACACAACCTTGGTGGAATAGCGATGGAGGATTATGGCTTAACTCCTGATTGGAGTGTTTTACTTTTCATGCTTTGAGTTTGTTTTTGATCACATCAGTTTTAAGAATGGTCTAATTTTTTTCCAAAGCTAAATATAATTAAGAAAGCAGTAATTCTGGTTACACGTTGAAATAACAGAGCTTTTGGTACCTCACCTAAAACAGGTAGAAAACAGTCACAGTAGGTATTGTTTGTCCCTTTTTTGATGATCTCTGCCAAGAGCTCCATTCTGAGCACTCTCCCTTACATGGTTTTGTGGGATAGATGGACATAGGTCTTCAGAGCAGGCTTGCCAGGACAAGCTTGTACAGCTATGTGCATCTAACCCCAGCCAGCTCTGGCAGGCAGCCTCTGGGCTCTCGCTGACTTCACTGCACTTGGCAGAACAAGTGTGTAGCTGGCCTGAGCTGGCCTGAGCCTCCTGTCTCCAAAATGCCAACCATGGAAATCTTTCGTATTGACAAAGAATGTGCACATTCAAGGGTCAGGCATTTCAGCTCCAAGACTTAAATAACATGCCACTATAGTTTGAATTCTGATTTGCCTGCATAACTAAGAAAATCTAATAGATCTCTTTGTTAGGTGTTACACATGTAGCTAGGGCTAATTTGGTTTGTGCCTTTAGGTTTCCTTTACTGCTTCTCATTGGTAAGGATAATGGCTTCTGATTTCCATTTTATCTGAAAGACTACACATAAACTATGTTATTTGGAATAGACAAAATCCTTCTGCAAAAAGTACTAATATTGTTGTATCACCCCTTGAATTAGATAAACTGCAGCAATTCAGATGGAACAAATAAGAATCCTGACCCTGAAAACTGACACAATCAGTGGAGCATCCATGCAGTAGAAAGTGATACTTCATATATACATTCACCAATATACCTATAAATGTATATATATACATAAATCTGATAGCACTGGTATAGACTATAACAAGGCATTGGAATCACCTGAAAACAAGCTCAGTGTAATGACTTTGTGCTGTTGACTTTTATTTTTGTCTCCAGGGAATATTGTTTACTTTGCTTTAAAATTTATATGAGTCATTTTGTTATGTGCCTTTTTTTAATTAGTTTGAAGGAAACAGTCATTCGAGAAAGAGAGCGGAAATCAATTCTGATTCGATACTGATAGCTACTGTGCGATGTAAACTGTGTGTTCTTTTTAATTAAATGTAAACACGTTCCGTTCTAAAGTCCAGAAGTGATGACAACAACTACTAGAAAGGATTGCTTAAGCCCTGGTCAACTGATTCTTGTGAACCTTTTGTTCATACCGTAGGTAAGCTTGTGCAATCTGTCGCAGAGTGAACGCCAGTTGTAACTGACTTTATTTTAGGTCATCTTCAGAGAAAAGACTTGACAAGAATGTGGAGCGCTCTGTAATACCTCAAGTTATTCATTAACTATGTCCTTCTGATAGCTAATCAATAGCTCTGCATGGAGCCAAACACACTGCACTGAACTGCCCCTCTTCCAAAAGCCAAGTCTTGGTAAATATTTAATGGCAGTAAAGGTGTTTTTACTGTTATCAATCTGATATGTTAAAGAACTCTTGAAAGAAACTCTATCTTGTTTCTTTCTGCATAAATAATTTGTTCAGTTAAAATTTTAGTTTTATACAAAAGTACTAAAATGCTTTTAAATCAAGACTTTGAACACAGAATTTGTAGTTTCAATCTCCATGTTAAAAAAAAAAAAAATAAAAAATAAAAATCAGTTATTTCCTTGATAAAATGCCAACTAGAAATGTACATCAAGGAACCCAGCCCTTTATACTGTAGTAGTAAATACTGCGCCAGACTCTTTCAAAACCTGTTATACTAGTGCACATTTAAGATTTTCTTACAAGGCTTCAGTTTCTGTAAAATTCCTAGCTCTTGATTACATCAAGAAGACCTTCAATTTTTAGCCTCTTTTCACCAGGGAGAAACCCAGCTTTTTAAGATTGTTACAACAAGATTCAGAGACTTTTCGTTCCCCTAAAGTGAATATTCCCATCTTGAAGTAGATACAGACTCAGCTAATGAGTTTTATTAGGTGTTTTTTCCATTTTGTATTTTTTCTGTGCAGAGCAGCTTGTCCAGATAATAGATAAGCACTTTCATCCTGATAGTTTAGCACCTAATGTGTGTACGTACCCCTCTGCCCCAGCCAGGGAGGGTCCAAATGTCTCCCAAGGGACTTAGATAGGATTACTCCATGCCTAATGTCCCAGCACAGAGAAGTCTCCTGATCCCCTCTACCAGCACCGTCTTCCAGACTTTTCTGCGTGATTCAACTCCACTATGAGCATAAGTATTTTGAAGAAACTGATTCAGCATTGGATCCAAGCTTTTTCTTGGAAAATAATATGGGAATAAAACATTGATAGCATTTCAGCTTCCAAAATGTGAATCACCATAAATGTTTTCCCAGAAGTATAAGCACTATTATTTTCCCCAGTGTTTAAATGGCCTCTTTAGTGCCTATGATGCTATTCAATGGATTTTCAAAAAAAAGATCAGAATAATAATTCCCTAATGCTGGCACAGATAAATTGGACAGCTAGGAGTTTTCAAATCAATACTACTTGTCTCTGATGAAAACAGTATTAATTAAAATCATAAAAGCAAATAAATCAATCTGAAGTAAAGTGCATGGTACCATCCAGAAATGACCAGCTGAAGAGAGCCTGTTACTAATAACCATAGGAAATATCTGTATTTAATACAATGTTATCTTTATAAATAATACATGATTGTGAATTTTATGGCTGTCCTGATTTGCTATTGCGATCACATGGCTTAACTCCCCCACTGAACCAGAAAACTAAGAGGCAAGTCTGTTTCGGACACAGGGCAGAAAGCCAGTCCTGCCTTCCAGCATAGCCAGGAACATCCAGCTGAGTAGATGGAAGAGAAGTGTCTCTCCAGGAGAAGGCAATTAAAAGAAATAAAAAGAATGGAAACGTGTTTCAAAGATGGAATAACTAAACACATTTGGAATTTGAGAGAGTGATGATCTAATGGATGAGCTGAGTAGCCCTAAAGCTAGAAACTCTCACTGTAACTGACCCAGGAAAGGGATGCACACAGGGTTTGTCCTCTTATCATTACTTTTTTGGCGAATGATCTTTGAATGTCATTTTTAAAAAATTAAATAAATGCGTGCTTTTGCTTGTTTGTTTTTCTTTTTGTTCTGAGTATAGTTCCCTGCTGCCCCAGAAAAATAGTGTATTTAAACAGTTTTGTCTGATTTTTCTCACTAGAGTTACCGAAAAACATAAAGCAACTCTGAACATAGAGGAACAAAATGTTCTGTGCTCCAACACATGCCTGGCTGTGGGAACCAATGTGCCAGGAAATGAAGTATGCCAATGAACTCCACATGACTGTGCCCAGCACATGGCTTCCTCACTCTCTTGGTACTTAGACCTTTCTGAAATGGCTGCTGAGTCACCAGGGATCTGGTGCTGCATGCTGAGAGCCTTCATCCAGACTGGTGCTGACTGGTGTCTACCTTAAAGCTATTGCAGCTTCTCCTCTACAAAAATGAGATTCGCTTGGGGAAAGCAGTGTAGAAATACACCTAGCAAGTTGCCTCCTGAATGCCACATAAATGACATATCAGCAGTGTATCGCTACTCAGTAAGCCATGCCTTGCCTAGCTGCAGCTGCCAAACCTTGTTCATATATAAATCATATATCTCCTTGGGCAGTTGAGAACTATGAAACAAGGCAGTTAAAACGATGGTTTAAATGATAAAGGGAACGCCTGAGAAATTTAATACTGGGGAAGTCTGCTTCTCTATTGTATCAGTGCTTACTGGGGTGATGGGGCAGGCTTGTCTGGGCCATTCTCCCTAGTACAAAACAAGGACACATGCTGTGGAATGATTTAGTAGATTGGAGATCAGAGCTCTGTCTTGAGTTCCCTCTTGTGTTTCATGTCTTCTGTGTGGCACAGAACAAGTCACAACATGCTCACCTCAGTCTGCCATGTTGAAACTGGAAGTTAAGTGCCTTTCCCTCACCACTTCTCCTAGTTAAATTCTAAGCTTGTGGGCCCAGGATTGCTTCCTGTTACATCTGCGTGCCACATTTAGAAACCTGATGCCTTAATCTTGATTGAAGTCTCAGCACAGATTTACAGTATTCATGGGAAGATACAAAAGAGGTAATTAATACTATGTGCATGTTGGCAATGCACATCAGCCTGGTTAACCTTAGGAGACAGATCCAGGTTTGGGACCTGCACAGAGGAATCTCTGCAGCTTCTCACAAGGAGGCAGTTCCTGCCTTCCTGTTGTGGCTTAAGCAGCCAACACTACCACAAGGTGTGAGCAGTGACAGCAGTCTCCCCTCTGCTGTGAGCCCCAAAACTGTGTTACCCAAGGATGTCTTTTGCATCCTCCTAGGTGAAAAGACCATTGGCAGGAAGGGCCCATCAGAGGGAAGCTGAATAATATCACTCTTATTGAAATGTGAGGGATGAGACTGGATGCTACTAGAGAATGATAATTGAAGAGGAAGCTCAAAAGGGTAAGGGTTGGAAAGATACTAAAAAGTGATGCTGAGTTGATTTCTTTATCCTAGAACTCTTAAATCTGCTTCCTCACTTCTCTCTTCTTCTATCCTCATGAGTTTTAACCACTGGGCTATTGAAATAAAATCTGTGAAAGAGTAACATTTCTGTGTCCTTTAACTCAGTCTGAGCAAAGAAGAAAACACCAGTGGTAACTTCATGAGGCAGAAGTTCATGAGAAAAACTGCAGCTTTTTCTTTTTGCCAGCATATAATTTCTCCATAGCCAGCAGGTAAAAGTGAATAATTGTAGCAGGAAACAAATTGGCTGCACTAAACTAAAGATCTAATTATTTTCTCAGGACCTGACAAGGAAAATGAATGAGTATGAAAGTTCTTGTGAAATCTAGCCAGTACTGAATTCAACAACATTTGATTCATATTTTCATTTTTTTGGACAGGACAAGATAATACACTATACTAATACATGTACATTGAGGAGCCTGTTCTTCTCTGACAGGAGCAGTGAACTGCTCAAGAAAGAGAACTAAATTCTTACATCTCAAAGACAATAGTTTTTGTTTTACTGTCACACAGTAGAAGTATATGACTCTTTTGGTTAAAGATGATAAGGAAAAAGAGCTAAATGGAAGAACAGGTAATTCTGTAACTCATCCAATTGACATTAGGCTCAGACTTTAGAATCTTACAGAATCTGACTGAAATAAATAGATTGCAATTAATTAGACAAACCTAGATAAAATAAAGATCCTGTCTAGCTCAGAAGGACAAGGAAAAAAACCAATCTGAACGGTATTACCTATCCTTCTCCCCACTCCTTTTGTGTAAGGCACAAGTGAGGGATAAATTCACAGCACTCCTCCCTGGTGAGTCCTCCCACCAGTTCAATTCTCTTCAGTGACAGTGGAAGTCATTTGTACATTTCCTGTTGAGGACTACGATGTAGCCCTGTGAAGAAAGACCTGAATTCATTGTATCAAGACGCTAAAGGCTGAGGCCAACATTAGGTGCCTACAGCATTCTCCACGTCTATTACAAAATACTTCCTGAAAATCTTCCACCTTTCTCTGATGTACAGAAATAGAACACTAGAAGAGGAAGAACACAAGAAAATAATGCTTTTTACATTCAAAAAGAGGTGTAGGTTGCAGTTTCTTCAATAGCTAATGAAACAAACAAATGGAAAACCAACAACCACAAAAAACAAAACAAACGAAAACAAACAAGCAAGCAAGAATAACAACAAGTAATCTAGATATCTGAAATTTTGGCCTAAAATTTTTTTTGAGCTTACCTCAGTGACCACAGAATAGGTATGAAACAAACCCTTCACGATAAATTGTGAATGCATAGTACACAATTTTTACCTTAACGAGATACATAAGACCACAGCATCTGAATCAAACCTATGATATGCCTCTAAGTTATTTTCTCATGGACTGTGGATGAGAGGATGTCATTCCTCTGTTTAATCAGGAGTTAAAGCCTGTACAGTAATTCCTTATTTTCACAATATTCCTTCTGACAAAGATAACAACCGTAAGAATGGTTCCCAGCTGGCTAAACCTGACATACAGGTTTTGTTAATAAAAAAATGCATGACTTAATTAATGAAACGGATCTATTAAGACTGTCCCCCAATCTCCTACAGTGGCCCCACCTACAGCTGAACTTCACATGACCTATCTTATGCAAAAAGTATTGTAATAACTTGCACAGGAAGTTGGGGTAGAGGAAAGGTTGCTATGAAGAAAAACTATGACTCAGAGATGCATACAATGCCCCTACAGGAGAAAGCTTAGTATTTCTACTTTTACTCAATGTTTTCTTTTACAATGAATAAATAATTGAAACGATTTTGTTAAGCTGTGTAAAATTATTTCATCAAGAGTAATTACGTTTGATCTATTAGCACCTGATACTATCTATTGTCTAAATTGCCTGCATTCAATCCACAAATAAAGTCAACAGTATTAACGTCCATTATTGAAGCATTAGTTGAGCAAAAATCATTTTGAAGTATTTTACATTACTGTAACCTTCCTTCTGGATAATGTTTGGAAGAATTATCATTATATCAACATCTTCTCAACCTTTTTTCAGAGGCATGTTTTAATATAAGTTTGCAAACTCAGGATCTTTAAACTCACAGTTTACCTGTTACGTTCTGGCAAGCATAAATCTGCAGCAATCTACTCATTTTACATGCTTCTCTGTTCCTGTCTAGCTGTCCCACACTAAATGGCTATCCAAATTCAACTCCATCAACTTTGGCAGGCTCAACACCTCCTTTGCTAAACCAGTTTTTTTTTTTTTTTTTTTTTTTTTCATAAAGAGCTGCAGTGTTACAAACAGAAAGAAGGAACTCTGCAACCCTTCTAAAGCAAAGTTATGTACATATATTCATTGATTTCACCAAAAAGATCCTTAAATGTGAAATAATACAACTTCATTCACCTATCTAGAAAGCTGATATATTTTTCTGTCTTGCAGCATCATTTCAAAGGATTTCAAGTACTTTCTGCCTTTTAGTAGAGGAAATATTATGAACTATTTGAGATCACATTTTTACTCGAAGCAATGAATGCCACAGTCTTCTCCAGAATAAAAAGCTACTTTCTCTCCTTGGAATAGTAACTTTACAGTAATTTAGAGGAAGCAGGAGAAACAGTTGGTCATTAAACATTAGATGTATTAATGAGGCACTCACAGTATATCGTTTGTCTGGAAAAGGCAGTTCTGTATTTGCATTTTAGAAGGACTACTGGAATACAATAGCTACTGTGACAAATTTAGGTTTCCCTCACTTAACTTTTAGCAGAATCTAATAAAGAAAACTTAAATTGATGTATTTTCCAAAAATGTATGAGTAGCACTATTCACATCTTACAGCTAGGGTAATCGAGAGGCAAAGAAAAAACATTCCAAAAGAGGCCCTTCACTTTCACTCCCCAAATGGAGACTTTTAGGATTTGATATTTACAGGTTTCAGGACTTGCAGATCCAGATGAAAACAATGCTAAATCCCAAAATTCAAAATAGAATCCCCCCAAAAAATTTTGGCAGCATGTAAAAATCACCCACTACTCCAGACTCATGTCACTCTGGACATCCTGCTCAGTTCCTGGAATTCTCAGGCCTGAGTATGTATGCACATGGAGCACTCTGAGGCATTTTCTCATTACCTTGTATTTGGAAACAGATCCTGTAGGGCTCTGGAAAATGATCCAAAAGTGTCACAGACTATGCGGGATGCTGGTTTGCTTAATACAAGGGTTCATATGATTCCCTGGAGTACAGGAAAAAGTGACAAATAAGATGTGCAGACCCAGGAGATATAAGGGCTGCTCCAAAAGTAATGCCTCCTATTTTATTTTGTTGGTCCACAATGTCAGAGGTGGTGGTATGCAGTAGAGGTTGAACTGTTCCACCAACATTCCATTACATTTTGTTGCTGTTGTGTGACAGATGGCAGCGGAGGGGCACCCTGACAAAATGGCATTAGACATGAAGCAAAGGTGTGCCACTGAATTCCTCCATGCAAAAAACATGGCACCTGTTGACATTCATTGACACTTGCTGAACATTTCTGGAGACCAAACAATGAATGCAAGTGCATTGAGGTGGTGGGTGGTGCATTTCAGCTACGGTGACAGTGGCATGAAAGCCAAGCCATGAAGAATCCATACACCGATGAAGATTTTTACGAGTGCGGCATGCAGGCTCTTGTTTATTGCTGGCAAAAATGCTGCAATTTCTATGGAAAGAAATAAGAGGCATTGCTTTTTGGAGTGACCTATGTATAAATGAGAGACAATTTCTACACAGGAAAATGAACTGTCTTCTCCCAATACACTATGAATCTCTTCTTTTTAGTCTCCTTTCCTAGTTCTTCAGGATCTATCAAACCTCAAAAAAAAAAAAAAATTTTTTTAAGAAGACTTTGTGCACCACCTTATTCAGAAGATCTGACTTGTTTAAGTGGTTAGGTCAACTCTGTAAATTTTAGGAAGCACAATCAAACAACAATAGAAAGTATCAGGACCACACCAGAACACGAAATACTGTAAGAGAGTCCAGGGTAAATATATCTGTTTTTAAGGAATTCCAGAAAGGGAGACATCAAGAGAAGGAGCTTTTAGTACGTTCTCTTGTCTTCTGTGACCTACAGAACACAACAGGGAAAACAACCTCTTAATTTTGTTGGAAAAAAAAAGTTCATACAAATTTCGAAGAAGAAAAAACTATTCCTACAACTGTATGTTTTCCAGCAAGAAAATGACTCAGTTCAGAAGTTATTTCTAAGAGTATGTATGATGGGATTGTTTTGACGGGCAAAACCTTTGGGAAACACAAAGCAAGTATTTTACAACAAATGGAAGAAAAATAGCAGCCTGATAAAATTATCAGAATCCAAAATCTGCTGTATGCTTACAAAAACAGTAACACTTTGCCTGTACTTAAAACAAGAAAAAATAATCACTAGCTGTTAATGCTGAAGCACAGAAAAACCTTCAGAGAGAGACTATGGGAATGTAAAATGGAGTATGACATTCTCCGAGTAACTGTGGTGTGTCTGGGGGTAGAACTTCAGTCACCGGCCCCATCAAGTACTGACAAAAGGAATGTGAGAACTGTTCCCAAGGTAAAAAAAGACATGCTGAACAATCTGACTAATGGGATCACACTGAAGCTAATGAGATCACTGAGACTTGCTTTGCTTCCGTTGGTGAATGTAAAAACTGACAAAAAAAAATCCTCTTTTAGCTAGCAGTGGGTTAAATCTTGACGGATTTTTGAGAGATTGGGAAAAGGAATGTATCTTCAGATTTTCATGTAGAAAGAGTTTATGAGGCAAAAGCACTTTAAGTTCAGAAGTTTACAAATTTGTGAGAGGGGTCTTTACTGGAGAGAGAGAAAAAAAAAAGAAACAGAAGGCTTGGACTTGTTAATACCTTATTGAACAGACATTTACTGCTACTGCCCTGACATACATATGCAGAGGCTACAGACACTTTGCGTTTGCACAAGCCCCCAGTTGCTCTCTCTCATAACCCTGCTGCAGACAATAGAAAAAACCTGATTGCACCGAAGCACCAAACCATCTACGGCACATTCATAATTTACAAGCAGTGACAAGACTCAGGGATGCTGTAAATAATATTACTGACTTCTAGAAGCAGTAGAAAATTTGCTTAATGAGTTAGTATCTTGGTTATGGCATGCTGAAGGTATCCTGGAGACAATGCTAGACCAGCTCACAATGTTTTTACAAATAAAATAGAACAGGTCCAAATGGCCAAGCATTGGTGGTGTCATTTAATCCAGTAAGTGACTGGCTGTCCAAGGTGGTACTCACAGGTCCCTTCCCAGCTTCCTAAATGCAAACTCAGGTGCCTGAGCTTATGTATTCAACACCAAAAATTTTGGCCCCGCTATTTAAAACACAGATCTGCCGGGAGGCCTCTTGTAACTGGATTTTTTTTAAAGCCTTGTATTATTGAATAGATACTGGCCCAAGTCCAATCTACAACTGCAAATCCAAAGAAACAGCTCAGAGCAAACCAGCAGCCTTATTAGCTTTTAAAGATTTCATTTTCAAGAACTCAAGACCCTTTATTGACTAATGAAAGGTTGGGTCCCCAAGCCCACAGACTGATGTTGCTTGGAACATATTTTAATCATTTTGGAGTGCTAGCAGCCATCTGTCTAAAGAGCTTTGATTGCAGAAATACACTCTGAACTGCAGCTTCTTCTGACTCCAAACCCTTTCTGAAAGCCAAACGGAATCCATAGGCAATGCAACTTTGAGATACAATTCAAGGCCTTGTGATGTGATAAGGTTGCTTTTATTATTTAGCACATCATTCAGTTTAATGATACCACAGATAACAGATACACTAAAAAGATACTATTGTCATCTCCTATCTTGTAACAGTAAAATCCAACTGTGAGCTCTCTTTGTTTCTACCCGACACTTCTTTCTATGTTACTTTCAAAGAACAAAATGAAGGTAAATGAAATAAAAAGGTTGATAAAAATGATAAAAAAAAATCACAAACAAACACTCTTTCTTTTTTCACTACTTTCCTTCTTTGTTTTGAAAAAAATATACAGAAGGGAAGTAAACATATCCCAAATAAACTACTATATTTACAGTATTGTCTTTTGGCTTTTGGGCAGATAATATTTTCACACAGTAGTCTAGTCTGGCCAGCACTGAATACAAATTTACATGGGAAGAGAGAGATCCTTTACAGTTACAATATTCATGATAGTATTTGCAAACATTTTGCACAGTTACCCTATTTCCTATAAAATTCTTAAAACAATCTGGGCACCTCATAGCCTACTTTGTGGTGACCAATTTTTTCATACTAGTGTCTACCACAGATACATGCTGTGGACTCCACAAGCTCAGAAGCAAAAACATCAAGCACAAAACAAAAATGTTGAAATTATCAGAGCCAAGAAATTTCTTTCAAATATGAAAGCAGCATCCCTAAGAACTGGTATGTGGTAAGACCGCATAAAAATGCCTCTCCTGAAGACAGAACAGACACAGAGATATATTCTGTGTGGCAGTCCATGACTTCATTTGATTTAATTATAAGCAGTCCCATTGGTTTGCACCTTGAGATTACAGGACATGCTGAGATTAGATTCTTTTACTCCCTTATGACACAAGTCACCAGGTACCAAAAGAACATGGTGTTACCACATACCGCAATACTGTATGTCTCACTTCAGTAGCCCTCGTGCTAGCTTTATTCACTGCGCCCTCAGGCTTGATAGGGGCTTTGTTTCAGTTACTGAAGAATGGGAAATTAAGAAACAAAACCCCTATCAAGCCCGAGGGTGCAGTGAAAAAAAATTCTTTGTGATCCCCAAACAGGCTTTAAAACCCACTGCAACTTTAAAATAAAGTTCAATTATGTTAGCTAAAGGCAGTAAAGTTTTCAATTGCAGATGGGAGAGCAGAGCCTATGTGCTCATCGCTGGGATTTTTCAGGCTGCAGTATGACAAGACGTTCTCCTTTAGCAGTTAATAGTCTCACCTGTTAGTGCTTGTTGCTGCTTCTGTGTCACTGCTAACCATCTGATCTGTGTTGCCAGTGAATACATTTCTGGGTGGTCATGTCCAATCTGAATCATTGGTATAGTACAGGTGAAGGGAAGATAAAAACAAGATATGAAGTGTCTCCAGTTGGGAAGGAAATGTAAAGTCACTTGGAAGTTGACTGTATGCTTGGCCTAACTTCCTCCTTGCCCTTGTGTGGCTCTTCTTGTCTAGCTCACAGCCCCTCTGCCAGGAGACAGTGATGCTGCACCACTGCATACATATGTTCTTGATGGTGGTGGAGAAAGCTATCAGTGTGTTCTGGGACACTTTTTCTTCCTCTCATGACAGTATGAACTTCAGCTTTGAATTGAAAAGCATTATGAATATATTGTATTTTATTCAAATATTTCAAAGGCTTAGAATTGTGCAAATCACAGCAGTGCCATTTCTTTACTGGAAAACTGACGGAAATCATCAAGTCCATTCCTATTTCTACAATTAAAAACGACAACCATCACACCTGTGCTGGAAGAATTATCTGTACTGGAGGAGCAACACAGCATTAAGTAATTTTGGACACAATATTAAAAGCCTTCCACTTCCTAAGCACAGACACCGGTCTCATTAGTTAGCAAAGCAGCTTGTGGATGGAGTGTAAAATTGGACAACTTCCAGGGAGAGGCATCAGCAAGATAAGCTTGTAGCAGCTTAACAAAGCCTCTAACTTTCAAAAAACTAAACAAAAAAAAACCAAAAAACCCCCAGCTGAATAGAAACACTATCTTGCTCTCAGCTCTCAGCATTGCAGGTAAGCAGTCCTGTAGCTTACATTCTGCAACAGGCAGAGAGAACACTTCTTTTCACACCTGAATTCTGACTTGTTTCCTAAATGAAGTTTTCCACTGACTCAACTGGGAGCAGGGCTAAGCCCAAGAAGTAATGTTATGTCTAGCACTGCCTAAAAATTTTTCATGTGGAAAGTCTTCTCAACAAACAAATGTTTTTCTATTGGAAGAGGTAAATTCCAGTGAAAAAAATATGTTGGCTTCCTGTGGCAGATTTCTGAGAGAAAGTTTTCCTTTCACCTTCAGATTTCAACTTCAAATGCTATTTTCTTTCAGTTCTTCAACAGAAGAGAACTGAACCAGAACACAAGTCAAAATAATCTTTTTTTCCCACTGAATCGAAATTTTAGCATAAAAACACGTCATGTGAAAAATCAACAGAAAATAAATGGCATTTAAAGTCCTTCTGACAATGTTATGACTTTATTCCTAAATACCATATTTATAACGAAAGAAATTCCCTTTAATACACCATTTGCAGGGCAAGTTGAATTCTCTTCGTTGTAGTTTTAGATTTTCTTCTAAACTTTTCATGGGAAAATTTGTCTTCCAAACGGCTCCGACTATACAACTTTTCTGTATTTCTTGCTTCAAAGAATGCTCTCTTTTTTTTTATTTTTTATTTTATTTTTTAAATCCTGTGTCTGTTTTCTTTCTCTGACTTTAAAATAAGAGCACTTTTTGATAGACTATACGTATCTGAAAGTAAGACAGAAAATGGTAATACTTTGTTTCGTACAAATAAAGAAGCGGAAGAAATTAGGGAGTTGGACTAGATCGTCTTTAAAGGTCCCTTCCAACCCAAACCGTTCTGTGATTCTGATTAGTGATGTGATTCATCCATATTCACCCAGTGTTTAAATTGCACAATCAGAACATATAGCTTCTAGTCACACACCCTTTCTATGAAGGAAAAGATTTTACCATTCTACAAATGCTCTGTGTAGATTTTGAACATTCTTTTTCAAGTATACACTTGAAAAGAAGTATATACTTCTGATTAACACAGAATTGCTATTAACTTCACTGAACTCAATACCCTAATTTTTACAAGTATGTCTACAGTAGTATATTTTGTATAAACAATTAGCTCCAAACTACCAGCTGGTTGCTTGCAGGTAGTTATTCCAGAGCCTTTAAATCTTCCTTCCAGCAATTCCACTTTATTAAGCTTTAACAAATTTGAAAAACAATTCCTAGAAACCGCTAGCTATGCACTTATTCTGAAAAGTACAGAACAAAATTACACTTCTTACACTTTTCAGCTCACTGCAAAACTGAGAAGGTTAGAGCAGAAAACCACAGAGAACCCAGGTGAAACAGAGGGGGAAGAGAATCAGCCTGAACCAGGAACAGCTGCTAACAGAAAGTCAGCTGCGCAGTGCATACAGAGTCACAGGACCATGGCAGCGTCCACTGGCAAGGAATTCCTTTCTGTCAAGCAAATCTGTGCTCTTAGAGAACAGCAGAAAGTCATCTAAAGAAGTCTATCATAGCAAAACTGACAAGGTAATTGTTGTTTCAGTTCAAGTTACCCCACAGAAGTAGGTAGGAAGAAGTCTGTGCAAGTCTGATGAAATACACCATAATCCAGTGTGCAGTGCTTCTAGCTTTAATGTTGTTGGCACAACATGGGGCTGATCAGTCCACAAAAAAATTAAAAACCTGGAGAAGGTTTGCCAGTATAACACACCCACTGACAGAAGCAGTAGCAGACTCAGCCCAGGGCACAGTACGAGTTAAAACTGCATCAGAGAGCATGTAAAGCACTTCAGTCCATACTCATGCTGCCCACATTCCTCCTCAGATTTGCTGCTTAGTGTTTCCTATTGGCAAAGCGCCTCTGAAGGCCAACAGCCAGCCAGTGGAAAAATTAGGCGCAAAGTTTTCATTAAATGTAGGTCAGACCAATCCTTGCCTGAGTCAACAGCAGCATAAGGCAAAGCAAATGCTTGACGTCCACCCCAGACTGCAGGGATGGCATGGGCTAGCTTGTTCCACCAGCAGTGGGGATCTGTGGCAGTGCAGTGCTTCCTCTCTTTCTCCATTTTTATAAATCATGAAAGCTGAGAAGGAAATTATTTTTCCATGCTGCAACATTTTTTCCCAGTGATGGGAAAATCTTCAAAATCATGTCAGGGCAAAAACAGAAACTTTCAAAACTTTTGTGTGCGTGCGTGTGTGTTTGTCTTAATGAATGAGAGAGCATGCTGATGGCTAAAATATTCCATTGGGAGGCAAAAAAAGAAAAACACCATCCTTCCAAACAGGTTCAGACACTGCTCTGCTTTTTTACTGCCTGCCACATAGGTGCTGTAAACACCAAGCTTATGGTCCATGCTGGAGTCTCTCTTTACTATTCCTCTTCTGGGCAAATGATCAAGTGTTAACTGGAGTATGCACGACGATCTGGTCTGCCACACTTCCAAGGAACTCCTTATCTACTGATTATTGAAGTCAGACTCTTTGGCAATCATTGCTAGAAAATGAAGCAACTACAGAAGGAAAGAATAACCAATTGCAGGCTAGAGAACATGAAGTCTGAGGATGGGGTGAAGGGAAGAGGACAATAAACCCATTAAAATGTGAAATACATATGGATTACAGAGCAGGACTCTGTCGTCTGCTCACCTGCACCTAGACACTGCAGGTTATAGCCATCTCAGCAGCCCTGGTAACACTTTACATAACTGCTTTGACAAAGCAGAGCAGCCAACTGATCCACTTTCCTCTCTTCAGCTATCTGATCCAGTTTGTGAAACACTCCTCTGGGTGCTGCCTTCTCTTGCACCCACAAATTGACTAAAATTCTCTGAAAGCCCCACAGGTCACTCAGAGAAGGTGAGATTTTAACCAATCTGATAAAAGTAATACAGAAAAAAAAAAGCCAACATTCTGAACCGATTTCAGAACTCTGGTTCGATGAACAGGAAGAATACATACACAGAAAAACAAAGCTAAATTGTCATTCAGTGAATGTCCAAATCTCCCACAGAAATCTGTGGGACTATGTAGAGAATAAACTAAAAAATATAGCTTGGGTAGTACATGAGTTTGCTTTGTTTTACGTAGTAACAAAAGACAAACAAAGGCTTAGTGTTCCCTTACAGAGACGTTTTCTGTATGTTGAGCCATATCACATTGCAGAGAGTTAGGTTTCTTCTCACAAGAAGACATACCATACTGTCTCTCACTGTACAACGCATGCAAGCATCTCATCTCTGGTATAAAAAATAACCTCTCCTCTTCTTGGAAGAAGTGGGAAATTTGCTTAGCTCAAGATTTACTTTTGAAGATGGATGTCTGAAACTCCTGGATAAATGGAAGTTAATGTTGCACACAGAATACTGAAAACACAACTGTCATCTTCTCCTCTGATCTCCCCAAAATCACTCTTCAAAAACAGCACTCTTCTTAATGACTATAGCTAGCCACATTATGATGTCTGAATCAACTAAGACTGAGACTACAGTGCCAGAAAAACACTGAGCAGACAGGTTGAAAAGAGCAGGAAGATGAGTCAACAAATGTAACTGAAAAAAATGAGATGAAAACTAGCAATGAAAAGAGCAGTTCTTCGAGGTAAGCTGCAGTGGCAGGTGCTCAAGGTATCCTGCTTCAGCTGCAAAGGAAGAACTGAGATCACTCCTCTGAGCTAACAGCTGCAGCCTCACTCATCCCAGTATGAATGGGTTTCAGTTCATTTGGACTGGGAAGCTGGGCAGTAGAGCAGCCCCATCTCCTGCTACACATCCTATAAGCATGAGATAAATACAGCCTGGATAAATCTCTGAAAAAGAGGTGGCAAAACAATAAGGCTGAAATAAAGAAAGAGACTTGAGCAGGGGGTCATTCGGAGAACAGGAGACTAAATAGGCAGTTGTATTCTGACTTGCCATTACAGTGACTGTGAAGCTGAATACTGAATACAAAAGAATGATTACTGGTGTTAGGTAAAATATTTTATACTTATAACAGACCTTATTACCTGAACAAGAAGACAGTATAATCATAATTATTATGTCACTAACTATCCATTTGCAGAACCCATGGAACAGTGCTAAAGAGAAGTTGTGGATGCCCCATCCCTGAAGGCATTCAAGGCCAGGCTGGATGTAACTCTGGGCAGCCTGGTCTAGTGGTTGGCAACCCTCCCTACAACAGAGGGGGAGGGGGGGAGGTTTGAAACTAGATGATCTTTGAGGTTCTTTTCAACCCAGACCATTCTATGATTCTTTGATTCTAAAATGGCATCATTTAAGTATTATAATCCATTACATTGGCCAGGAATCTATAGAACGGAATGCACCACTGTATTTAGAACTAGAATAGAATACAACCTTTTTTTTTTCCCCAGAGGTGCAGATATTGCCTTGCAAAGTGTCCTTCTTCATCTATTTCTCCTGTTATATGTTGATTTAATACTGTAATTAAAATGAAAATTGAGTTTGTGTTTATATGTCTTTCATCTGAGGAAATAATCAAAAACTCTCAATTCCCTTTCAACTCTATCAATTTCCATCTCTAAAAAGATCAACCCGCACATCAGTTTATGACACACTTTGTGGGAAAAATCTACGTACCTTTGCAAAATCAATTGTTTTTTCAACTATTTGCTTGTGCTACTTAAACCATGAATTCTAGGTTAACTGAAGCAGCAGAAGCACCAGCAGCTTTGGTACTGAAATCTTATTAAATCTCTTCACAGCAGTTTATAACTTTTAAAAGTGATACAACTAGTTAGGTAGCAAGAGAAGCTGCCCATGCTGACTGAATGCCTGATCCTAAAAATATGTATTTCAAATCATACTACTCGCTATTACAAGGATCTCACTGAAGTTTGACTTCTATCTCATTATCGAAAATTGTCACATAATTGTAAAATACAAATAGTTTTCTTTCATGCTGGTTATACCTTATCAATTCTAATTACTCTTCTACATGCAACTCCCCAGACTGTGACATCCATCTATTAAAACTTCAATTCTTCACGAGACAAATTATGATTTCATTTTAACATTGCAAGTTAGAAAGAAATGCCCATTCAATAGGAAACTTGCTGCAATAAATGTAAGTTTCTTCCTATTGTAACTTGCAGCCTGTAGCTATTACTGCATCTTACACATTTCAACAGCAAACTGGAGGACCCTCTGGGTAAATATTTTTTCCAAAGTTCTTCCTGTCCCTCCTCCCCTGTGAATTTAGACTTGGTAAATATATGGCTTTCAAGTGCTTGATTAAATCACAAATGAAACTCGTACCTATCACTGAAATAACTACTCACACTTCTAATAGCATTCCTAAATTCTACCTTACAGCCCTAATTAACTCTTACTGCTGGACATACACATTATTTTCTTTAGCAGTTTTATTCAAAAGTGTGTAAACACAAGTGTGCATTTCTTACACAGCTGTGGAGCAAAAATTTACAGTTTTTCTGAACTGAGCAACCCTACATCTGACCCCAACATGAAACCTACAAAAACATACTTTTAAGCAGAGATAGCCCTGTATTTATATTTTGCTCTCTCACCTTTCTTGGTAATGGAGGTTAAATCCAATTCAAAGTCAGACAAATCATTTTGTTCTACTACGTATAATCTGTTCAAATTATCTACCTATGAAAACTCCCAGTCCCAGAGCTTTTGAGTGAAGTATTTTAGGTTGGTATTTTTTTTTTTTTTTTAATTTGGAAAAATATATAGGTACTTCACTATATAGAAATATAGTCCTTATTCACAGTCATGCTGTTGTATCTGATATGTGAAAAAATAATCAGTATGCAACAGCATATGTCTATGCCAGCATTTTATATGTAGCAGAAGTACACTTCTGAAGCATTATTGAAATAGAAGGAAATTGATTATAGAAATGGGTAGTCCACAACTGAAAACTATGCAAATGAAATACTTATGATGACATTCAAACAACAGAAATATGTGAGAAAGTGGCAGGGGGATTAACACTCCCACACAGTTCAAAACTGATTATTTGGATATAGCCTCTTTCGGTCACTGATGATCTATGATTTGCATTAATCCCTAGCTTAAAGAGCATTGTGGTGAAACAATTACCCTAGTAAGCTAGAAACTCTATACAGTTCCTAACTGTTATGCAAATTTTCATTTCTGATAAGCGTTTTCAGGTTACTTTCCAGAAAATTCAACTTTCCTTATGAGACATGACATAGGAACAATATAGGAGGAGTAAACAGAAGTGGTGAACTTGCTCAACTTTACTGTGAGCCAACTTCCTCTCCCTTCTCTATGTGAATTAGATTCCTCCACCTTTTCTTTTCCCTCATTTTTATTTGTCATTCTCTTCAAAGAAAATTGTAATAGTACTGGGACCTGGTCTCTCTTAAAAAAAAGCCAGAATCCATATGAAAAGCAGTGTTTCATGATGTATTCCCGCAGAGTTCATTTTCATTTTAATTTTGGTTTGGATCTTGCAAATCCTGCTCCTATTTTTCTCAAAACTTCTCTTCAAGCCAGCAGTCTTCTAGCAGTTTCTACTTCATCAGACAAGGTTACTCTGAACTTGGTATCAAGACCATTGTTGGAAATAGCCAACATATGAAACAGAGAATAAGTTTTCACTCATTTGAGATGGCCTGAGAAAATGCACTGCTTTGCTATTTATGGTTTTTATGATCAATCCCATGTTGGTCTGATACTCTTTTCTTCATCTGCCTTATTTGGTATGAGAACTACTCAGTGATTCCCTAAGGACAGTGACAAAAGAGAGAAAATAATTTTTGATGTTCTGAATTATCTTACAACTTGAATAAGTAAGTAATGAAAAAAACATTCTTGCCCCAAAGGATATTCAGGTGACTACTGTCACAACTTATAAGCAAATCTTGTAGAAGATCATAATCAAATTTACAATAAAATTCTGCTTGTTCAAGAGCCAAGATATTAACATGCTACATTCTAATGGTGACTCCTGCAAGCCATTATTATTTTCTGAGATTTAAGTTATTTACAAGACTAAATTGCAGCTGCTGTCTACTGCACTTGTTAAATATATTACAGCAAGCCTGAGACTATCTCGACAGTTAAAGTCAATGAAAAATCCCCTATGATGTTCAGATCAACACAAGCAAAGTCTTTATTTTATATATATCAATATAAAAATAGCATTTTTCTTTTAAAATTATTCTACAAATCCCATTTAAGTGAGTAATAAGGGCACTATAATAAATTCTTTCTAGCTCGGTAAATCATACCATAATTTGTGCACACACTAAATGCTGACCAAATTCATTAAAAGCAATAATCACAAATTGCTTGGGGTTTCTATTCACTATTAACAGGTTTTAAATAAATGCCTGTGAGATTTAGGAACAGAAGTTGTTTTTGAAACTTCCCTCCCAGGTTTTAATAAACTTAATGAGAAGGGGAAACTCTAAAAACCTCTGGAAACCCAAGTATTTTTCACTTGTAAATGCTGAAACACTGAAAACACAGTTCTGCAACTGCTTCTTTTTTTTTTTTTAGTTATAACTAACTAGTTCCCTTTATTTCCAATGAACGTAATATTCACACTACATTTATTATTTACCTCTGCAGCCCACATCCCTCATCACAGACATTCAGCCTTCAGATTCACAATTTTCTGCTGTGTTGATGCCAATTCTCCTGCTTCTAACCTGCTGGCAGCTCTGTATCCCCTCTCACATAGGAGGTCAGGATGAAATGAGAGCTGTAACCCAACATCACTCCATAAAACAATCTAACTCCTTCACTGGACCACACAGAGCTCTTCCTCAGGGATTACCATCCACTGATCCATGCAAACGTTCAGTGCAGCCCACCTAAATTAATGAGAGAATGGCTATTTCTCTTATTCTATGTACTGCTACAGAACATAAGGAATTAAAACACATACATGATGTTGGGAGTTAGAAAACAGGCTTTAAAAATTACTGATTATTTTAAAATCTATGTTGAAAAGGTTATGCATGTATGTGCAAACAGGGAAAAAATAAGCGTTTATGACTACTGGTTCTTTTACCCTGGTATTTTTAAGCGAATGAATCATTATTAGACAGGTTTTTCATTCTTATGAGAATTAACTGCCAGCAACCTTCCCTTTCTCTTAGAAGAAACTAATACAATATTTAGGTTACAAGAGAAGGACTTCTATTTCAAAGAGGTGGTTGGCGAGCAACAAAGCAGAAATGCAGCTTTGATTCATTGATGTATTCACATTTCCAACAAATACCTACTTGATAAAGCTATTTCCTTACTTAGAGTCAGACACCATACAGAAAATTTCCCCTATGAGTCACTGACTTGTTTTGTTATTAATTATTTTACCTGTAATGTACATGCAATCTCTGGATTTCTTCTTCTAACTTTCTGCACTGCTGAAGAGTGGCTTCTTTTTCTTGTTGCAGGGCTATCAGTTCTGCCTGCAGAATGGTAAGCAAAGGAGAAACAATTTATTCAGAATATCTATATCTCTTTGAAAACATTGCAATCTTTTATGCATTCATTTCAGCCATGTTTTATTGTAAGACAAGTACTTGGTTATACTATTCCATAACACTGCCTGTGCCATTTTTAGAAAAAAATATTTCTTGTAGCATTATAACTGTTTCTAATTCCTTTTCACAGCAGGATGATGTTTTGAAAGGTTTCCTTTGCATACACAGTAAACTTTTTGAATGGGTGAGGTTAACCATACTTAGTTGAGCCAAGTTTCTTGAGAAACACGTCATAGTTATATAACATTCTCACTGCAAAATTCTGTAAGCGACATACTCTATAGTGAGTGAAACAAAGCACTCAATCTTCAGCTACTGATGTGCACCTCTTGGTCAGCATGTGGCCATGTTGCAGCTCCTGCCCTAAGAGCCACCTGACACTCCTGGTGAAGTCTGCTGAGACAGGCAGTGCTGGATTGCTCCAGGAGCTGGCTGCATTCCCATCCAGAACCTGGTTTATGGTGGGGCGAGGGACTCCCTGAGCAGCCACTGCCATCTCCCACCTGTGCATCGTCCCGGATGTTCCCCTGCCTTTGTTTGCTGGTGTGGAGCTGAGCAGCCTGTGACTCACAGCCATGGTGGAGATTGCAGTGTGCGGCTGGTAGGTCAGGAAGGCAGCCAGCCCCAACATGGCGCTACAGGTAGCGAGGAGGAAGGAGAAATAGCACTCATGCATATTTAATAAGGCTTTACAGCTTAATCACCATTAATTTTAAAATGTCCAATTTCAATAGCACTGCAGAACTCCCTTGAGGGCCCAGATACCATATAAATTACCTGATAATCATTGGATGATTAATTGTTGTAACAACAAATAAGACTGGGCTTGCACAGCAATTCCTTGACACACGAGCCTGAGCATTGGGCTGGTTTCCAATGTTTCTAATTCATGGTGTAAGTTATTAGCTGTACAAATTGTAGAGCCTCAAACCAAGGGGTACGTGTGAGAGAAATGCTGAGGTGAATTCTGCCAACTTCTCAGGACAGTGTTGCGGAACAGTTTCTTGGTAAATTAAAGACTTGTTACATGAGCTACAAACACACGAAGGGAATGATAGAGAATTCAGCTCTGAGCTCTTCCAGACTCACTGCATAATCATCAGCAACTCAGTCTGTGCCTCAGCCTCTTGAAACAGGGCTCATGCTTCTTGCTTCTGTTTCCTGCTTGTCTGTTAAGACTGTAAGTCTTCAAGGCAGGTGTTTTACTGTTTACTGTCAACTCCCAGTCATCTATAGACAATTTATCCTGCTGGCTGATTAATCATGTCCTGGATACATGGCTCACTACTGGCAGATTTTACTGAGCACTGCTCTGCGCAAATGCAGCCACACAGCCAGTCAGCACTGTGCTGACCAGAGGATCATGCTGTACCCAGGGCTTTGTGTCACTGGGGTTCAGGACCCACTGCTGCAGCTGCTCCTGTAACAGACATACATAAAATTTTAACAGAGGGCTCCCTGGAGAATAAAAACAAACTTTCTTACAATATAGAGCATTCCTGCAGCTTGAAAGGCAAAAAGCGTTAATGTTTAACCTTCAAGTGACAGTAGTATAGAGCTTCTGATATCAAAAACAATGTACTGGATGCTGGCAAGCCCTAACTCTGCCAGCAAGAGGTTAAAATCCTCTGCAGGTGAGCTGCTTGCCTGGTGCTGCTTGCTGCCTTGCAAGCAGAACGCACAGAACACAGGAATGTCAGCCAAACCAAGCTATTTTCTATAATTATACTGTACTGTAGGTGAAACAACATTCTTAAAAATTGGAAAACATGCTTGAATCAAAGTAGGTGGTTTGTTCTAGAGGCCAATAATTAAAATCCTTGCCAATTTTCAGTGTACTGTGAAGTGTGATTGAAATGGGAGACTGGAAGGAAATGTTTGCAGCTGACACACCTACTCACAGGGAGATTAACGGCTAGTCTCTTTGGAGAACTATCATAAAAAATACATCTCATGTTCCACTCACTTTTCAGGACAAAAGTCAGAAGGCATTGGAGTCTGAAGACTCTTATTTATGTCCATTTTCATCAGAAAAACCATACTGTTTTGACTGGGTTCTCATCTGACTTACACCAGCAAAATTAACAGTAGAATCAAGTGCTCTGGATTAAAAATTAAAAAATAAAGCAATACCAAAAAACAGCTAAAAAATCTCAAGGGAAGAAAATAAGGCAACCCTGAGTGGGTTGATACTAGGGAGCTACATGAGATCAATCAAAATTCCAGCCCAGGTGTCTTGGTGCACGGTATGCCACCATGCAACAAAATGGCCATCATTCACAGCCTGAAGAGTGGTAAACACAAACAAATGACTGAAGTATCCTTACTAGGAGGAGGAAAGCAGAACAACACACATAACAACGTTATGCTAACTGCTAACTACAACAACGTCGCTTGCACAACTATAAAATATTTGAAGACTTCTATAATGTACATTGAAATCCATCCACAGTGTACATGGCAGAAGTCCTATATGACCTCACCTCCAGTAATAACAATAGCTTTATGGGAACATTTAAACAAAATATTATTTCTCTGGAAAATGTCACAATGTGGATATCAGAACTTCTCACTGAAATGTACCAGTTTTGATTATTATTATTATTTTGAAAGTAGGGGAAAGAAGGAGCGTTGACAACCAAAAGAATTACACCCATATTCCTCTGGTGGAGGTTTTCCCCCAAAAGACTCACTTAGTGGTGAAGTTGGTCACCACCTTGGTATATGGGATGCTCTCAGTGAAGTTTCTGTTAAACTCAGAAACGGTATTTGGATATGGTCTCTTTCTCAGAACTTTTGTTTGACTGCAAATTCTAAAGCTTTCACATACGGTTTAATATGGATAGATCCTTCTCTCTTTGCCTCCCAGCCCAATTTCTGTCAAAAGAAAAACAATACCCTTGTTTCTACACTTATCCCATTTTGCATTTTAATAGTTACTTATAGAAAAACTGTATTTTCAAATTAAATTAGATCTAAAAGTTAATTGCTACATATTGAAACATAAAATAGCCATGTCTTGAATAAGAAAATGCCATTATTGATCTCACTGTTGTTGCTTTTATTTGAAAATATTTAAAGCACAATCCTATGTGCAAACTAAAGCAATGGAAAAGAGAGTTGTTATCCTTTTCCTACTCCCCTAGGGCAAACACAAGCACCCTAAACCCTAATCTAATTTGAAACTTGTTATATGTAAGCTGACACAGATCTAAAGCTTCTGATACAGTGCCACATGGAAAATTATTAATTAAAAAAACGTAGAATGTCTATGTTGTCAGACTTCCTATGGATGGCAGATGACTTTTATGGTGTTTTTCTGCAGCCAACAGAAGGAAAAAATGTTCAATGACCCTGAGTAGAAAAACTGAATAGTATGATTGTCTTACTGATGGTTTTTTCTCCTCATGCACTTATAGAGAGCATTTATATTTTCACCTTCATATATTTACAGACAGAATATAAATTATGTGGGCTAAGCATAGCTTCTTCCATTATGTCTCAGTCGGTAGGCTCTCCAGTTCCTCAGTCTTTCCAAATCTACCTCTCATGCATGCAGTGGTAACAGTGCTACTTAACTCCAATGGACACACTTCACCTGACATGTTCTTGCACTCCTTTTGCTCACAGCCACCATCCTACATCAACTGTCTGCCTGCTCACTGGTACGATCCAGCTAATAGTAAAAATTCTTGGTGCCACTGAACATCATCCACTGTTTTTTTTTTTCTCCAATACTTGAGGTCATTCCAATCATTCTGCATGACAGCCTGGACTTACTTTATATTAATAACACCTCTTAGCTCTACAGCATCAAGCTATTTCACTAGTACACTTCTGTTCTTCATACCAAATGTTACTAATGAAAACATTAAAAAAAATTGTTTCAGCATCAACTGGTGAGAAACTATGTAGAAACTTCACAGTAGAAATCCTTGGACTTTAACACTACTCCTTTCAAAGCTGTTTGCTGTTGCCTTTCTGCTGACTAGTTCCTTATTGCCTTTGAATAATCTCTCACCACCTTCATAGGTGCATGATATTTTGCAGATGGAGCTCAACTTGCCCATCCTTCCAAACAAGAGATGCTAGCTGAACCCAGTTAATAGCAAGCAGGATTTCCTACACTAAGCTTGTGGCTGCTTGTAAAATAACAGCATACACAAGCTCCATCTTTTTAATTAATAATTTTCCATGTAGTACCAGATCAGAAACTCTACTTTTTTTGTCAGCTTATACATAACAAGTTTCCTTGTCTAAATAACCAGTATCGGGTCTAAGAATACTTGCATGAATTCATGTGAGTGAATAATGTTCTTCAATCTACTGTTGCTTTAAGTATTTTCCTTCCAAATTTACTCTGAAGACTCAAAATAAATACTAACTGATGTATAACTGCCAGGATTACTTTTTGTTTGTTTGTTTTCTAAATGTAGGTGCTTCCTCTGCTAATTGTCAAATCATATCATACAGAACCTCATAGGATTTATTAAATAACTTTACTAAACATTTCTGCAATTTTAGTTAGGAGCTCTTTTGGAATTTTGGATAGAGGCAACCATTATCCCAATATGAGCACAATAACTTACTCAACAGCAATGATAAACTCAATTTCCATACCTTCAGTTCTCTTAACCCTTTTCCTAATATTTAACATCATCATTTCTTAGTGCTGATAGAAAAACAAAGATCAAGCAGTTTTGGATCTAATACAGATTATCCTTGATGTGTGTGCCATTCTTAGAATGGTAGCACATTTCCTCTTTCCTTGTTCTCATTTTGGTCGTTTCACTATTGTTTAACTCCCTTTCTATGGGCCAATTTAGCTTAACCTCCTGCAATCTTTATTAATTCTTGTATCTTCTATTTTCTATGATTTAACTTTGTTGGTTAATAAATTCTCCTTTTTGTAGATGCTCAGTTTATTCTTATCAAGATCATAATTCAGCCAATTAGAACTGACACTGTTTCCTCCAAACATTTTTCCCTGGTTTAACGGATAGAGTTATTAATGGGTAGGTATTACCTGAATTCGTAAAATGGCTGCTACCAATTGCTTTCTTTCAACTGATCTGGGATACTCCTCTGGAGTAGAGGAAGGCTAGATAATAAGTCTCAACAGTCATTTCTGCAATTTATGGGCTCAATCATTTACATTTGTTAGAGCTGTGTAATGAGGAGGGATGACAGCAAAGTGTCATTCTGCTCCTTTGGTCTTATGCTACCTGGGGTCTGAGATGGAAACTAGACGTAAGTGGTCAACTGAGAATTACCCAATTTCTCCTGGGGACAGAATTATGTTTCTGGTGATATTAGTTGGCTAGGGAAGCAGTAAAAGGTCAGTTGTGTTCTTACAGCAGCAGGAGATGCTTAGGGCAGGAAAGATTTCTTTCACTTCGAATTAGAATAAGGAAAAAAAAAAATTGAAGAAATTAAAAATATTAAGGCTTATTTATATTTTACACTTTATATTTTACATCTCCAGTCAATAACAGTAACACGTACTGCATGATAGAGCAGGTCATGTTGTGACACATTATGACATCCAACTTCTAACCATTCTGTTATTTTTACATTAGCAGCTGCTACTTAGTGCAGATTACAACATCTCATCTTGTTTTCTATTTCAAAATGTCAACACATCAAATTTTTCTCAGACAGAAGCAGATGATACTTTGATCTGGAAAAGAATATGAGCACTTGTCTTATTAATTAGGGGATCAGAGGTTTTCAGGGTCAAGAACAAGACTCCAGCTAACAGGAAGGATCTGAAAATGGCTGACTCCCTACTAACAGCTAAGTGATCACCTTCCTTTTTAACTCACAGCATTGGCGTGTCAAACCGTTTCATTACAATGCAAACAGGGGACAGTTTGACCTAGAACATTAGATAAAATATTGCAATGTGTGTTTAAGTAGCAGCTGGCTTGGGCGATTTTAAAAATGAAAAGTAAAAATTGGAACTGAACGATGATAGATGTTACAAATTATTGATGCGCCACGTAATATGTAACTAAAGAAAAATTCCAAATTTAAAACAAATTAAAACTTGAAAATGCAGATGCAAATGTTCACAAAATAATCATAAAAATTCTGGGAGAATTCTGGATGAAAAAGCTTGGAGTGCTAACTGAAAATTTTAGAAATTCAAGAAAGTTTAGTTTCTCAGCACATCATTCTCTAATGGAAATAGTCTTTAAGTTACATTAACTTGGACTAAATTAAGGAGCTGTAATACTGCTTTCTGACAGATCTGTGTTGTTCTGGAGGATCAGTACAGTTAGAAAATTACCCTAAAGAACCAACTGAGTACTGTTTGCGCACATGAATTCTGGAGTAAAGGCAGTGGTAGTGAGAACCAACTACAGATTTCCCAGCATCCTGCCACACTCACACCCAGGTGAACATTCCCTTTGGGCACAAGGGAATGAGATCTCACAGCAAACATGACCTTTATGAATTAGCATCAGGACCAATTAATAATACTGAGATATTACTCCACCATTTAATGTTATTGTTGGTCAAACTAAGTATAAGATTCTGTCTTCATCACAACAAAAACTCCCAGTAAGAATACATGATCATGTTCTAAGAATATTGCTTGCATGGTCACTAATCCTGAGAGGTGCCACTGCAGTTTTGAATGATAGGAACAAGCCATAACAAATATTATGCAGATTGTGCAATCAGAAAAAAAAAATATTACCAAAGAACTTCTCACTGTTCTGTCAAGGAAAATTAAAGGATCCAGTAACACCTTTTACTAGACTACGCACACACCTGGTTCATTAAATTACAAGGAGAACAAACTTAGTATCTATGAACTATCCTGAAGGAAAAAACATTTGAATCATTATGTCTGAAAGGTGGATATCTCATTCTTGTACTGCAGTCACATCATACTGCCGCAGAAGACTTTAACAAGCAGTGTAATCTTTTACCTAGTGATGTGTCCACATTAGCACATACTAGACAGATTCAGTCCATTATCACATTATACAAGAAAAATTCTATATGAAATGTCAGTTATATTTTTTAATGAGAATTTGCCTACCTAAACTTAGGTACTACATTTATGCAAATTTCCTCACCATTCACACATTATTTTGTAATATTTTCTATCTTTTTTCTTAGCAATATACAGCATAATGAAATTGCAGGAAGTATTACCTGTTCAGAAGACAATCCTACACACATGGTGAGTCTCTAAGACTAACACCCGGAACTACTTTATTGTACAGAATGATTCACAGTGAGGAAGATTAATTGGAAAGTCTGCCTGTGAGGTTGACCCCAAACTGTAATTGACTTCATGGGGTCAAGACTTCATTTATGGTTTCCATTTATTGGAGTGAAACGCTACAGAACACAGAGATACCATCATAGATATCTACTCCATGCTTACGGAGAACAACTATGGATACTGCAAAGTCTGAAAATTTCCAAGCATGACAGCACCAGAAATATACATTCATAGCTGCATTAGACTTTGCACGCAATGTCATGTACAGGGACACAGATTTTTTTGGCAGGAGATATTTAAATAAGAACACAAGATGGAGGGAATTTAAAATACCAAGTAGCTGAGACTCCATATGCAGATAGGTAGATGCTTGTCTTGCTATTAAACTATGATGCACACAGTGAGAATGAAATCAAAAGAAATTACCAAGAAGCCTTCATCTGAAAACAGGGGCAAATAGCCATTCACAACAGTTATATTTGCAAGGTATCTATGGCTTTAGAATTAACTTATAGAACAATGCAAATTTAAAAAATTACAGTAAATTCCTTTACTTCCCAGATTAAAGAATGCCTTCAGCTCTGGGTATGTAGAAAGGGCACATTTCTCTATGATCTGTAATTCAAGTTTGGCCATAGTAACATCACATACTTTGTTTCTGATCTAAAAATACAGTTTCAAATAATGGAGAGACACGACTAATACAGAAAAACTTGAATTTAACCACATTGCTTTGGGTAAGATGTGTCTAAAGTAGAAAATATTTTCTGTAGAATTTAAAATATTCTGGTTATCTGAGGAAGCTTTCTTATGCCCCATTCATGGCTGCTTAGGTAACTGGACTAGAAAACACACATATCCCTTTCAAAGACAGAGAGAATTATCAAATGTAAGTTTAAAATAAAAAAGGAAATATCTCTCTAATCTGCTTTAATAACAGGTATCTTTCTTTCAACTCTGAGAGATTTCACTTGCTTCACGTGCACCATGAAGACTATTACACTTTATAGCAATCTTTACCAGCAGTCTCCTTAGAGGAAATCAAGGAGGAATGACCATGTAGACTGTAATAAGCTCAATAGTCTGCAAGCAGCTCTCCAGGTTGTCTACTGGCAGGCTGCTATGGGAAAGCTTCAAATGTCAGTACCCATGATAAACCCGTTGTCCACATAAATGACTCGAGCCACCAGGATATCAAGTCAATATCTGCTACAAACAGTAAGTCATCATCACAGGATCCAAAAGGTAGTGTTGTAATGTTGTCTCAGAAGCTTTACAATAACAAAGCCCCTATTCAATAAAAAACACATTCCCCTCAGCCCCAGAAGTGTCCTATCCAGTTTGGGGCGGAACTGTGCTGGCAGAAGAACAGAAGAAAGTTCATATTACACCTAGACACATTTTAGGTGAGCTGCAGGCAGAACCAGTGTGTACTTTCAGTACTCAGTCTGCTACATTTTCAGGCTCTGCTAACAAAACCTGAGCACAGCAGCACCCCTCTATTACTAAACAGAACCATCCAGGAACCATTTTCTGCTTTGAGACCTTTTGGCATGGCTTGGGTTTACACACCAAAACTCCTTCTGCCAACCTCCAAAAAGCAGGGCTGCCATTACCAGGTTGTCTAAGGGAACAGGCCCTGGTATACAATTATCTTTCAAAGGCTTTGTCTGGGATTCCAGGTTAAAACCATGCCAGGGAGTTTTCTAACAAAAAGCATAGGTGATTGTGTGACATTCTGCAAATCCCTGTCCTGATCCTATTTTAGTTACTACAGTAGACACAAAAAGTCTTGGCAACTAACAGGGACTCAAACTTAGACAAGCTTGATAAGCCTTATATTTGAATTTGATTGATAAATTACTTCTCTCTCCTGGTAGGTAGATGAGGCACTCCTGATTATTAGGTCTCACCTGCAGCTCCAGAGATATAGGAGTAATTCTTGCTCCTATTTCACTACCTAGCCTTTATTGCAGACTCCACCTTACAGTAAAGTTCTTGTCTTTGACCTATGACCAGCTATTGACCATGCCCTTCCAGAACAATTTGGACTTGGTTATCCTTTGGTTTCTGCATTGAGACATTCACTTACTAGAGCTCCCTATCCTCGATTTCATCTTGACAGCAGTTCCTTAGTGAGACACTGACATTTCACAAATCCCTCTTCCATAAGAAAATATGTACATTGAAATCATCCATGCCTCATTAAAGTGACAGAAAAAAACACATGAGGCAGTAACTTGAGTGAACAAGCAGTTGACAATTTATGCTCAAAGGCTCATAACTGGTGCCAAGTGACATTATATCCCAAATTGTAACCTATACAAGGAGGCAGAGTGACTGTTACCTCTTGACAGAAAGTACTTTTGCAGGAGGCAGCAGTCAGAATCTGACTGCTACAATCAAACTATGAAACTTCCACAAAGGTGATGAGTCTGTACAGGATCATAAAAATGAACTGTCCCACTGGCTACATTCTGACTGGGTCTGTCCATACTTCTTGCAAGATTTGGAATGAAAGTTAAGAAAAAGCTTGAGGTAGTATTTACTACTTCACCTTAGTCTTCATTTCTGGAAAAAAAAACCTACTAGGAGGAGTACACCCTCAAATTTATCTGATATTTTCATATATACAACACAGAATCAACATGCTGAGTTTGACAGAACAGGTAAACTTAAGAAAAGAATAAATAATTACTGAATAAATGTTTCTGTTATGAAATGTAGGTATAAGAAAGAAAAAAAGTGACCATACGTCCCACACAGACATGTACAGACTTTAAGTAACCCAGACATTCTTAAATTGCCTTTGAATCTGGCAAGTCTGTTAATATTCCTCCTTTGATATCTGAAGTTTTCATCAGATTAGCTAGAGGAGCAATTTGGGCTCTTTCTCCAGCTGGATCAGTTTTGTGGCTAGCTCTTCTGGGCAAAAGCCGCATGCCTGCTCCTGAGGCCGATGACAGCCTTTATTACCTTGAGCCGCAAACGCATCTGGGATGGCTGTGAATTGCTGATTCACTGTGAGCAAGACACCACCACGTCTCCTGTGATGAGGGGATCCTCAAGAGGCACTTTAAAAGAGCTTCAATATCTGCGTAGTTCTTGGCGTATAAAAGGGATCAGATATTCTTAATCTGAGTACCTGGTACTGATTTAGATCATATTTATACAGAACAAGTCCTTGAATCTTTTTTTCCCCCATATTCTTACTGCAGTTTTTTTCACAGAAGTAGAACTTCAAGTCAGGAACTTAAATTATATTAACAAAGGCAAATATAGACGTTTCTGAGAACATACGTATACATTCAAGTCTTATCAGAACCACTGATCTGCTGGAAAAAATGCAGGAGAGAATTCAATAGGTAGCACTTTCCCATGGAAATAGCAGGGGACAGACATCTCCACAGATTGTTATGAATTCTATACTTTTGGATGAGATCTTTTAATGTAGGTAAGTTACATTCAATCAGAACTCAAAAGCTTGAGACAAAAGATGTCTGATCCTTTCTACTAAACAAATCTATTTACTACATTTTATATGAGGTAATTATGCTTGTCATTATTGCATGTCCATTTGATTTGATTCTATCAAATCTCTGCCTCAGGCAAAAGCATTCATTTCATTTTCTACTGAAGTTTAGGTGCACAGTTGCAAAACACTTCTAAAATTCTGTCACAGTTCACTCAGACTCAACCACATTTCACCTGGAAAAAAAAAGGGGCTCCTGCATATCTTACAATACTTGAAATAATTTGAGGAAGGAAAATGGAAGGGAAGGAGAAGCGTATGCGTCATCTGCAGTCATGTTCTTTAAAATCATAGTTGGCAAAATAAAACAACATAACCCAGAGAAAAAAAAAACATTTCAAATGCTTTAACTATCAAATTCTGCAGCAATTTTCCATTATATAATGTAATGCAGAAGGTATATTTGTCCTATATTATCTGTGCAAGGCAAACGAGACCATTTCAATCGCCACAGATTGTGATGTACAGAAATTATGTTCCAGTGAAACCAGACAGCAAACACTCCTCTGTTACTGTCCTACAACTAGAATTTCAACCAATTCTTTTGTTTTCACTTGTTCAAAGCATATCTTACACTTTTTCACTGCACCTATTATACATTTCTTCACTTGAACACCTGTTGAACTAAATTTGTCTTGCCAGAATACTTTTAATTATGCAATCTGTATTCTGTCAATGGCAAGCACTTATGTAGAATTTCTTATATACCTTTCAACATACCCAGAAGACAATTAAAGAACTCAATGTACAAAAATATTTGCCAACTGAAATGCTAGTGCAGCAAGTTTAATCAAGTGATCTTGACTAACTTTTAGCAAAGAATCACAATTTTTCATCATCAGTTTAGCCACTTTAAACGCTATGTCTTAGAAAACTGTATAGACTCAGTCATTTTCACAGTCTGCAATACATGCCTGACTTGCATAATACTCCAGGCAATCGTTCCATTAATACTTGAACACTTTCTTTTCATGTGCAGTGTGATGAATGCCAAATTTGTCTTTAGCTTTTAAGAAAATTTAGTTTTGCACAGAAAGCCCTGACCCATTGAAGCCAACAGAAGTTGGCTTGTGTTTGTATATACATGCATTCTATTTAGTGCTGAATACTCCAGTTATATGTGCGCTGTATACAAGGCTAACCCACAGAATAAACCTAGCCAAGAGCAATGTCTTTGACTGTATTGCTGATCAATACTACAAATGTAGATATGTAGGCAAACGTTGTGTAGAACTCTCTCCAATTTGGTGCGGATACAATGGTGACATTTATGAAGTGTGAGGTACGACTTGATATTAACTTTTAAGCTGACAAATATAGTAGGTTTCATCTGTGCAACTGGGTTTGTGAAACATCTTAACAGCAGTGATAAAATTTTTCAAAGGGGCACCACTTTTAGAATGAAGAAACCTTTTTTGTGGAAGGTTGCAAGGCTGTTACATTCATACTGAGATGGAAAAACCCATTACTTTCTTTTGGGAGCTGTTGGATTGGCAGCCCTATTCCTAGGCATACTGTTGCAGATTGTAGCTGTGGTATGAAACTCCACAAAATGCTTTTGATCCATTTTATCTTGCAACTTAGCAAAGAAACGTTGCAGTAAGAAACACCAACAAAGATTTGAAAAACTTAAGCTCTGGATTACCATATTGTGTTCTGCTGCCATTCAATGTGTCAGACAAAGGCAGTGGTGTTCAAAGTAGAAAAAGAAAAAGAGACTCGTCAAAGACAGTGCAAAGCACAGAGTAAATAATATTCCTCCACATCCCTACTCTTTCATAGATTTGTTGTTAAAAGAGTTGCAGCAATTAGGCTTTTGTTAATTACCAGCTGTTGAAACAGATGTGTTGACTGTCCTTATTAGCCAACAGCTGGGACAGGAGAACAATTGATGCTCTCTAAAACCAACAGCCAGCTGCTTTGCAGTAATTATCTCCAATCGATAATACAGGTGATAAAGGCAGCAAAAAGGTTATGAGCTTCAATAACCAAGGTGCTGTTATTGAATATCACTGGATTTTTCTGTTTAATTTTAGAAAATGAATAGAACAGTAAGCTGCTGCAGGCTGCTTTGCCTGCTTTTTGTCTGCACCATGTCAAGGTCAAGCAACATGCAAGTAGCAGGGGAAATACAAACAGAAAAGAACCACAACTTTTTTTCTAACCCTCTTGCTATGTTTCAAATATCTTGCTGATCTTCAAGGAATGCATTCTCTTTCAGGTGCCATTATCATTAGCTCAATTTCCCTCTTTCCTTGCACTCAATTTTACAAGAAATGACTTTTTGGAATGTGTAAAATGGTTAACTGTACCTACTGAAAAATTTTATTGTACAATATGTAATAAGATATGATACACAAATGCTTAAAGAGGGAGCTATCCCTCTTGAAAATTAGGCTGTAGTCTTAGGCGTGCTGTCAATTCTTAAACAAATTTACTTCACTTCTTGGAATTTGGTTTCAGTGCTGCTAGCTGAGAGAACTATATTTATCTTGATTGATTACTTTGTAATTGATGATTTTAACATGCTATTGAAATGCAAAGTAATGCTTGTATAACATTACTGTAACAGGAAAAAAAATTACACACTTTTCTAGTATCAATATATGTCAAAGTTTATAAAATGAATAGTTATTTTAGCACTGAGCCAGACTTCCTCGAGTGGGAGTCACAAGTGTAATTGCTAGTATCTAAATGAAGTGTATCAACATAGGTAGTCGGATAGTTTCTACTTACTTTTGTTCCTGCTTTGATTTATATTTCCTCATCTCCATATCCTATTAAAGTGCATTTAAAAAAAAAAAAAAAGCAAAGCAGGGATTTTAAACCATTTCTATTAGCTGCTCAGTTCATCTCAGGCCAACAAAAGCCATGACTACAAGAACTACAACCATTTCTATTCACTAATTAGTCGGCACTTAAAGACACTGCCTTATGAAAACAAGGATTAAAACTGGTTGAATACTCTCCCTTTCATAGACCTCCCTCATGTCTCTGCTGGGTCATCGTAAGCAGCTTGTTCTCTGGACTTTAAGTAGGGAAGCTTGACAATCAGCTCTGGGCTCATCAGTAGGCACTGGACAATTAACAGAAGCTACCAACATTTTAACAGACATATAAAGAAGCCAACTGGCAAAAAAGTTTCAGCCAGAGAGATGAGTAGAAGTATATCACACTGCTATGGCAGTGATGTTTTAAGAGAGAGACATGGAAGGATATTGGTATATAATTTAGAAATAAAGGAAAGCAACTGTACTTCAGTGTTTCCACTTCAGACTCAAGAGAAAAAAAACACATATCATTACAGCAACAAAATTAGAATGCATCCTTGTACACAAAATCTTACATCTATTAGCAGCATGCTGTAAAAACAAATAGTCGCCAATTCAGAGCCTAGTTGGGTTTTTTACTCCAGAAGAATGCTGAAGTGGGAAAAAGAAAGAGGATGGAATGATTTTAAGCAACAGCTTCACATTTGTGTTTCATTCCTTCCTTCTCTCTCCAGCTGCTTCCCTCTGTTCTTAAAACGCATTTAGGCCATTGCACTGGGTTTTCCCCTGGAGAACAAAAATTGGCTCTGCTTTTTGCTTGTTATCCATTAATGAGCTATGAGGGCTGGTAGAGGGGGGAAAGGGGGAATATGGTTAAGTTTTGGTCTTGTTTTGCTGTGGTCAATCAATGAAAAGTTAACATTTGGACTGTGCCAGCTGGGAACTCTTCAGAATGATGGGCAGACCCTCTGCCTTAGGAAGAGATCTGAAGAGGGATTTATAAGCTATATGAAAAGGTATTAACTACAATCAGGATAGAAGCAAGAAAATTCTTCTGAACTAGTGACCTGCAGGGGTTTTCATGGCAGAATCACCACAAAGCAAGAAGAAACTATCCTGTAAGAAAAAAAAAACAACACCAAAACTGTAGTGGATGTTGTTCCACCACAGCCAAGACATTCCAAAATCTTTCAAATTGCATGTGTGTGGTGAGGCCCTCAGATGCCCAAATCCTGCAGCTGGGTGACCCATTCCAGCCTGCAAGCTGATCATAAGGGACACTACTGTGCGTGTGGCACAACCTCAGTCCTGGTACCAACAGCAGAGCACAGCAGGGTGTGTGCTGTTTGGCCTCGGCCATTCTGTCAGGGAACTAAAAGCACCTGGACTTTGGTCTCAGGTTTTGCAACAGTCACAGTCCCGCAATGCACAGCATGACTAGATTCCCTACATAATTACAGTTACACTTCCCAGCCAAGAAACAGGCCTGCAAAGATCTGAATTAACAAATAAAGCAGGCACACTCTGTCTCCTAATAGTCTCAAACTCCACTACGCCAGACCACAGCAAATCTGTCCCATTTAATTCAATCCTATACATATTTCACCTGGTGGAACAAAGCCTAGAATGCATGGTCTGGAACCAACCCACAGCACGTTTCCTTTTGCATTTTGCTTTCAGATAAAACGTCTATAAACAGCCAGGCTGTTCTGTACAAAAAAAGTTAAACCTGAAGACTGCTGCCTGAAACACCTTTTCAGCTATCTCACAAAATCTAAGTGTGACAACCAAGCTCCCAAGAAAATTCACCTGGCAACAGCTGCATTGAAACAAAGTTACTGCAGCAACAAATAACGTCAGACTGTTAATAATTGACAGGAGAAGAATGAAAAGGTGAGTAAGGGATAAAGAGGACAAAGGAAAGATTTTAGTATATACTTCTGCTGGTAAGTAATCAATCAAAATTAAGATTGAACGAGGCAGTACAAACGTTACTGTTAAAGCTGAAGTGAGTTTGGTATCTGGGACTCCTGAGCAGGGTTTGCAAAACTCCCTTTTCTGGAACATGATCTGCAAAATTTGACAAACAAATCCCTCGCTGATTTGAATTTACTTTTATGCAATTCCCCCAAGAAACTAAAGCAAATGCAGGAACAGTAGCTTGTAATATTTACTGCATGCAGGAAAAGTGTTGCTTGATCCCTGGTTCTACAGGTTACGACAGGAGTTATTAATGCGATGATAATGAATGAGCTTCATGATTTACATAATCTAACAAAAGACCACTCCCCTTCGAGGGAGGAACTACATCCTAGTGACACTGTTTAGAAGAAGCTGTTTCGGATGACTAAATTATCAACGGCCTCGGGTGAAATGAAATACTGTATGAACGTCTGTGGCTATTATGGTTAGAGGTCAAAACAGTAGGAAAAACTTAACAGAATATGAAGTTAAACATTAAGAAATCAAGATTCGTTTCTTCAAATCACTCACTTCTTTTCTTCTTCTGTATTTCATAATATGACTGAATTTACATTTTTGTAAGGAAGAGTGTAAGTTGTCAGTTTCATTTATGGCAGTATTGCTCTGCCCAGAATCCTGGCAGATGGTAAAATGTAATTGTTTTCAATAAAAGATATCCCCTAAACTCAGTTCAACTATCAGAGTTAATAAAATGAATGATCTATACACTGAAATCAAATACCCCCAAAGACTGTACTCACAAAATTAAGGAACGTCCAAGTTCAGGCCCCCCAAATAGTGTTTTTTCAGATAATCACTTGTGAAGATACATTGAAATCCTATCATTTCATCCCATGGAAATCCTGGACCTCTTGAGGGGATGCAAAGTACTGTCAAATTCATACCAAGTCTTAAGGATATATTACCAGCAGCTGAATGGAGAAGTGATTAACAGGTCATGGTTTTTCAAAGCATCAAATAAAGTCTTTAGCAAAGAGTTAGAGATAACTCATGAAATGTAAATAATTAAAGATGGACTGTAGCAGCGAATATTATTTCATATGCATATTTACAGTTCACTGGAACCTATTTACACAGGGCCCAACACTGCTGCCACTTAAGTTGATAAAAGATGTCACAGTATCTCAGAAGGGGCAAGGGACTTCTTTCTGTTCTAGTCAGTAACGACTTCTCACTGTTGTCAAGAATTAATTAACTTCTTAATTCCTACAAAGATTAATTAATATTTCAGGCTTCAAGAAAATGATACTTCTGCACTCAAAGAAACATTATTCAATACCAAATGTCTGCTGAGGCTTCAAGGTATGAGATAAATTTAAAATGCAACACAGTGTAAAATTTAATATTTTCTCTTTAATTTACTGCACTGTGGTACTCTGAAAAAATCGGAAATTTACATCATTAGCTCTGTGATATATAACTTTTCACAAAAACTTTCAACATCAACCAGACTGCAGTAAAATTACACATTTCTCTGAAAACAAATCGTTGTATATTAAACAAAATCTGCATCTGTACTAGATGAACTGCCAACTTAGTTGTTAATCAGCAATGGTTTTTTAACTTCAGGTGACCACTCCTTTGACTGAGTTGCTAACATTCCCTATTGCTTGTTTTACACTATTCTCAGCTCAGTAGAAAAAAATCCCGCCTAAGCATATACTAATTAACAAGATGAAATTATATTTGCTAATACAAGGATCTTGACATTTCATTATTACTGCACTCAACCAATTCTTTAAAAAACAAAAGAACAAAAAACAATAAGCCAAACCACCCACCTGACCCAAAGTTTGTAAAAAACAAAACAAAACAACAAAAATCAATAATTTAAACTAACTTCATAATCTTTCCAGCATCAGATAAATATTTTGTAGTTACTATTTTATATAATATAGTTATATTTATATTATATATATAATATAACTATATATAATAGTTATATTTATGTAATATAAACAGTTATATTTATATTATATACTTAATATAAATATTAAGTATATAATATTTTTGTAGTTACTATTTCACAAGAAAAAAAGTAAGCAACATTACTAAGAACAAAAATTAAATCAAGAATACTGACTGGAAAAAGCTATGCCAACATACATTTTAGGAACTTAACACGAAGAAGAGCTTGTTAAAATGACACGTAATGGCTTTATATCTGATGTTTTTACATAAAAGTGAAGAGAGCACAATGCTTGGGAACCTGTCTCAGGGTTAGGCTTATCTCCTAAATGTATATCTTTAAAAATATCAGATATCATTAGCAACTGATTAAGGAAAAAAAAAAAGTACCATTGCATTTCCAGTGAATACATCTTTAATGTATTTCATTATAAACAAGAAAGGACAAAAGTCAGACAACCTCTTGCTGCTTAATGTGTTATCAAGATTTAGATGGAAGCCCATTAAATGCATCAAATCTTGAGAAATTCTCAGCTCATTCAAAGCTGTTCTTTACGAACCAGAGTAATTCTTACCGTCTCTTACCATAACTAAAATCAGGATAGAAATAAGAAAATTCTTCTGAGCTGGTGACCTGCAGGGGTAAGAGGTTGGTAAGAGATTATTCTGGTTGGACCTAAGTGAGGGAATGAATCATCCTTGCCCAGGGAAGGAGCTGTTACCTGCTTATTCCTGTTCCTTTTGTTGGAGCCATAGGTTCGGGACTGAGCAAATACACCTCATATTTAAAGGAAGCAAGTGCTGCTGGGCATTAGTGGAATCTGTCCAAGCTTTGGTCAAGATACTTCAGCACGACTTAACTGAAAGTTTTCAGAGCGATTCAGAGTATGTCACCCATTTTCCAACTGTGCAAGACAAATCTCCTGGTCTAATCTGCAGAAGTACTGTAGAATCACAGCTGCAACTGAAGTCTATGGGGGACAGAACATAAATACTATATAATGTCCACACATCAGGCCTGATAGGAAATTACTGAAGGCTTGATCTACACTAAAAACAACTAAGAGGAAAATTAAAATGTAAGTGGCTTTCTACGGCTATCAAAGTGAGAAAGTTTATTTCCAGTATTATCTGCCTGTTATCCAGGACTGAAAAGAAACAGATTTTGATCTGTGAAACAGTCCATCAACGAAGGGAGGGACTGTATGAACAGGATGGCCCACACCACACAAGTAGGAGGCTAATCTTCTCAGTTGGAAACTAGCTGGAGCAGCCGGGATATTAAGTCAGCAACACAAGAGGAGGTTATTTGGAAGGCAAATGAGGTACATGATCAAATTCAGCACCTAACAAGAAAGTGGAACCAATGTGGCAAAGAATATAATGAAAATAATCTCTTCATTTGTGCTTATGTATTGATCCTAGAAATCTAGATAAGAAGAGGAAATTCTCATTGATGGGAATAAATTTATGTAACCAGCATTACTAAAATCATCTGATGAACAACTAAAGAAGTAGTAAAAAAAAACCCCAATGCCTTAAAAAACAAGGCCCATACCATTATTCTTTTTACAATGATCCGTAACAGAGAACCACAGTTCTTCAATACATACAGGTCAATATGCTAATACAAATAGAGACTTGCTGGCAAGCTAATCTAATTAGGGAAGGGAACTTTTCTTCAGCACCTATCTATAATGTTTGAAAAGAAAACTAAGGACACTATAGGGGACTTTGATTTAGGAGACATAAGCTGAAAGTATTTGGTGGTCAACTATAGTATAACGTTATAGTATGTTTCAAAAATCATACATTATTTATCAGCATGATACAATCTGTACCTCCTTAAAACACAAGAGATGTTAGTCACTGTGCTGGAGATTTACACAAGTCACTCCAAAATAATGCCTTCTTCTTATTTCCATGGAATCTACAAAGCTACTAAGATCACAATAACACTATTTGTCAGCTAATTCTCAGCTACAAAGATCTATTTTTCAACATAGCCACTACCATTAGCCTGCATGCAGCACTTCTAAATATCTGCACCAGTGGAGGTGAGCACTACCTCTGTTGCTGCTGCTGAAATGCAACACCCACTGCCTCACTGTGCTCACATCCACTGGTTGGTCTCCAGCAATGTTCAGCAAGCATTGATGAATGTCAATGGCTGCCTTTTTTCCATATGGAAGAATTCAATTCCACACTTTTGCTTCATTCGCACTCCCATGTCAGAAACCATTTTGTCAGACTGCCCCTCTGCTGCCATCTGTTGCATGGCAACAAGTAATGAAATATTGGTGGGAAGATTCAACCTCTACCACCATACCACCATCTGCCTCTGATGTCGCGAGCCAGCATCACAAAACAGGAGGCATACATAGCTACATACATTTTTACACAGAATTAATAAGTACTTTTCACTTCTCTAGCTATCTAAGAAGGAAAGCTTTTACAGATTATGACAGTTTTCAATTCAGGTGCTGGAGGGTTGTTAGAGAATATAACTGTTTGGTTAATGTTTGGTTTTAATCAACTTTAGAATACTAAGACATGCCCGGGGAAAAAAAAGAAAAAAAAAAAAAGAAAAAAAAAAAAATAAAAAAAAAAAAAAAAAAAAAAAAAGATGATGAGTGGGATAAAAACTGGGTGATTTTACTATATGCATTGCTCTGAGGAACAATGCCACAAAATGCATCCTATTTTTCTTAGAAATGGGTTCTGGGATTGGCCTTAAATGCTAGGAATTTATGAATTATAAATGTTCCAGAAGGTAACATCTTGTATGTCTCAAATAGTTACGAAAACTCTGGATAGTTTTGATCTTGTTTACTTGACATGCAAAAAATACAAATAAAATGTTCCTACAGAATACAAAGTATAGTTGATTATTAAACCTTTCATCCTTATAACACCAAATATTACAGAAAATCCCCATGATTGTTACTCAGAATTCTGTTTTCAGGGAAAGGTTTGAACAGTATCCAATAAACAAGAGATTGGCACACATAATGAACAAGGAAGATAAAAAAAACATATACTGATTGGCTGTTCTCTGAATATGGTGTGAAGCAGGAATGCAGTGAAATAAAGCACACGATTCTGTAATGAAAAATGTTAACACAGTTTCAGGGGAAAGGGAAGTAAATGAAGACACTCGCTTTAGAAATGCCAGAACTGATCTTAACTCCTCATTAACGAGCTACCTCAGTGTAACTGTTAGCATGCATAGCAAACAACATATCAGAATTGTACGCGTATAAAATATTCAATAACAGTTGTCTAAACTGTTCCTAAAAGAACAAATGTTCTGACAAACAACTTTGTGGAAAGCCAGACCATTTGCTTGCCCTATCATGCACTCCTTAAATCCCCTGCAATTTGTCAACTTTGAATGCAATACTTCTCCAGGGGCTACCAATGAGCTTTTCACATCTTGCTCTTGTCACCCATTTTCCGCTTGATTAGTGGGGACCTGAAGTAATCTTTCTGCTTCACAGAACAACTAAAGCCAACATACACGAAAATACCAGTATCTTAGGTACAGCTCTTAGCATGGGACAAAGGTCTTTGAGGATGTTCAGGCTCTTGTTGGTGCAATGAAGTGGCTGAGACAGATGAGGAAGAAACAAACATCCAGGCTGAAAAAAGGGAAGGGTAAGTTAGGAGAACAACGAGGGAAGACAAAAGAAGACATTTTTGACGCTAGGGAAAAAGAAGAAAGCTGAAGGTATGATATAAGATGTGAGAAAGGAGAAGCGATAACTTGAATGGAAAAATAGAAAAGAAGAACATGAAGCTCAATGTACTCTTTGGATTTAAGACAAAAGATAGAAGGAGCAGAATATAATATGAAAATAAAAATTAAATGAAATACTTTATGTCCTATTTTCTTTTATCAATTTTTTTCTGCGATTTTTAAAATCTTTTTTTTTAACCTTTCAGTTTTGAAGTATTTGCATAAAGAAAATTCATCTTTTAATAGATATTAAAACGATTATTCTCCTAAGGATAAGCAACTCGAAATATTCCAAGTATCAGAAAATAATTTCTTTTTAACTGTTGTAAAAATACAAAAAAAAAAAATCTTAAATAATTACACTGAATGAGTCTTTGAGCGTAGAAGTGAATGAGTTTAAAACTATGAGAGGTGGCTTTGGTGCCAGCATCTTTTCAACACCAACTTAATTCTAGTACTGCCGCTTAATCTCTACTGCTCCCCACAAAACTGCCACAGATCAGCTGACATTCATGCTATTAAAAATTAATGAAAAGTGTAGATTTTAATTTGATAAGTTAAAAACTCTTCGTGTCTTAATGTTATCACTTTAAATGTAGCATAAAAAGAGCAGCAGAGAAAAATGATTGAAGCTCTGCACTGTGCTTCATAGATTTAAATTTGCAGTTGTACTGCTATATGCAGCACTTTGAAATATAGAATACTAAAAACCTGACATTAGAATGTTTATAATTCGCTAGAGGAAAAGGACCTCTTTACAAATATGCAAACCAAGTCAGTTCTGTACTTGCAATACTAAGGAAGCCTTGTCCAATATTTCAACCTCTCTCTCTTATGCTTTCCTTATATTACCTTTCCTCATAATAACATCCCCATATTCCTTCCAATATTCTCATAGAATTCTCGGATTCTACCTGTATATAGCGTTTTATTACACACCTCCAGCTCAGCCTACAACTCCTACTTAACCCCCACTTACCTTTTTCTTTCACAATTTATATAACAGTTTTCTATTGCTGCACAGCTGCCCACTGCTAAATGGTAATAACTGCTGATAAAGTTCTTCCTGTGTCTTCCTTGAGCGGGACACTGAGAGAGAGAATCCTCTTACAGATCCAACCCCCATTCCTCTGTCAAGTTTGGCTGAAGAAAGCTAAAAATGCTAACATAAAAACTAAAGACTGCATAATCATATATGCCTCATTCTCTTAGGAAACAGCTAAATACAGCCTGCTTCACTGAAAATCCTTTATTTTTTTCGCCCTCTATTTAAAATTAAGGTAATGCATTCTCATGAAGTATACTCTTGAGAAATCATTTCTATCTAAGAGGCTGTGATCTAAAAGCCACAGATGGCTTCCAGTCACATTGGTACACATGAAAAAAAAAGAACAACAAAAGGTAATTCAGGAAGATGAAGATGAGCCTCACTTTGCAAACTTGGACATATTTAAACAATTGTTTCACATGCATTGTATAAACAATTGCTGCAAACACAGATATAAATGTAGAGCATACGTGAAACTCTACCTCATTTTCTTCTTGTTCAGAGTTTTCTGACTGAAAAATGAATAACGCAGATTTTATGGTTTTGAGTTTTTACAGTGAGTGAAAGACCCATAGCTTTTAGAAATTACACACACATATATGTAATTCTGCAGGTGGCAACCACCCTGAGAAGATCAGATATAGAAGACAACGTATCAAGTGGCTAAGAAAGCAGCTTTCCCAAATCGAGGAATGAATGTAGAAACCAAATGACATTTACAAATAAGAATGAAGTGCTTTGCAAATCTCAGATATTGAATATTTTAGAAACAAGACAAATAAATTGGTTTATCTCAGACTGCACCTTCAAAAAGAACAGATGAGACAACACCCATAGTCCATGCTGAATCAGAAACACAAAAATTCTGCTATGCACACTCTTCTAAGGATATAATATCTACAAGAAAGGCAGAAAGAGATGATGCCAAGGCTGACAAACATGTATCTTACCTACAAGATCCCCACCCTGGACCAGGAAAGAACAAAGTGACTTAAGCAAAATGGTTACAGCAATCTTGCTAGCACACCCGCCTTGACTAATTTGAAGGGTAATCCATGATATCTAGGTTCTAGCCATATATCCAAGATCTGTGGTATCAAAGCCTGTAGCAAATCAAACCTGCATTAGGTCACTCAAGCATATTTTAAAAAAATTCACATTAGGAAAGGAGGGCCATGAAGAGTGTCTTGCTTGGTGCATATATTAATTGAAAGAACAGTCTCTCCCTAAAATACTCCCATAGCCAATTAATTATAGTGACTGAAATTCTGTGTGGAATACTTGCCCTGGGTTTTTCAAAATCAGCTCTAGACAACCCAAAAAGGTCATTAGGCTTTTGGATGAAACTGTTTGATTCAAGCCTTGAAACAAATTCTACAATAAATTTAGGCATAACAGAAGGAGCGAGCAAAGGATGCACTGTTGAGTAAGAAACAAAACAAAACTGCACTGTGCAACTTCTGTATTTTGACTGTATTTGGCTCTCGTAGGCCTCACTTGCTTCAGAAAGACGACCTTCTCAATATTGATGTGATGCAGAATAAGGAATAGGAAAAGTGCAAAGCCCAGTAGATTTAAGAAGGACCCCAAGGAAACTGCTTTGCGGATTCACTACAACTGCCCAGACAGGCTCTTCTTGAGAGTCTATATAAAACAGTGAGATGCTAGCTACCAACTGTTGCAATCAGTAGCACCCTAACACTGTTATGGTCAAGATCAGAAAAACTGTGTGCGATTGGAACCAGTGTATACATTCCCAAAGATGACAAGGGCCTATTGCTTAAATAATCATGGCTTTTCTTTGATGGCTGATTCTGTCTTATATCTGTAAGGACTCTGTGGTATTTCACAGATATTTTAATGTCATAAAATCTTGAATGAAAAACTAGAATGACTTATTAGGCAGAATCCACCTTAAGCCACTGGGAGGAAACAATAAATAGTTTTTGACCTTTCTAATTCTACATAGGACAACTTCCTGACTGTGATACAGATGGAGCGGAAGGTTAGAAAACTTCTGTACCAGAATTTCACAACAGTACCTGAAGTGATGGGGGAGAGTAAATTCTGAGTACACTAACAACTCAAGCCTGAATTACACTGAATAAAAAGCGAAGTTAGTGAAAAAGAAGAAAAAGAAAAAGAAATGGCGGAATAATAGAATAAATCACTTAAGACTGCATTCTTCAGCTGTGTACGAGATTCCTATCACCAAAATCGAGAAATGCACATGTAGATTTAACCAGACTGAGTCTACAGACTGAAGTGATGCACAGCTACAACACGACAGACTGAACAAGCCATAGTTTTATCCTGTTAGGACACCAGTTTTATAAAGCTTCCTCCTCACTGTAGTTTCAAAGAACAATTCAGTGCGGCAAGATGAAGTACAAACTGAATATATGTATTTTTAAAGCCACTCAAGTTTTAACTGATAGGAAACTGCAGTCTTTAATTTTGCTCTTATTTAAATATTAGCTTTTACATGGAGCAGGGAGTAATTTTCAGAGGTCAAAAAATGACCAGCCAATTTTTAGAAGTGCTGAGGCAGCTCAAGATGGGTACTTAGTGAGATTCAAAAGATGTGAGTTAGGTACTACTAAAACTCATAAGAAAGAGGCATCTAAACCACAGAGACTCATTTTGAATATTAGTTCCCTATCTACCTCTCTCTAATCAAGACAGCAGAGGTGGTTCTGCTGCACAGCACAAAGGAGATCATTCTAGTGGAACCTCTTGGTTTAATCAAAGTGCTCAATCCAGTGACAACTGGCCAGTTCCCACTTTGCTCTGTTGAGATGTTGTATGAAATCAACAGTAAAAAAGTAATTTTGCTGTGGTTAGATTTGGTGTCTTAGGTAAAGGTAGTTGCTCACCCACTACACTGACCTTAAAGCTGTCCTTCATGCTCATAATTCTAAGAAGGAATTAGTCTAAGGGAGGAATCACCTGTGCCTTTGTATCAGCACTGTTCACTGTTCTCATTTTCTCTTTCTTTCTATGACAGGAAAACAAAACCCAAGTTTTGTGTGGAGTTCCACAAAAAAGCCCACAGCATAGTAATTACGAGGCAGACATTTCTACAAGCAAAAGTGTCATACGTAACACTTGGAGCAGAAAGGCAGATGAGGTGCTAAATCAGTTGAAAATATTTCCAAATACTGGAATGAGATATTTCTTTGCAAAAATTAGTAATTTTTTTGTATTATTTTTACAATTAAAACTAATAGTAATTTAAAAATTCCAGTAAGTTAACTCTATTTTTGTTAGGAAATAAATGAGCAACGAGATTAAAAAAAAAAAAAAGCTTAATAGATAAGGAAAAAAGTATAAGCAAAATCTGATAGACTAGAAAATTTAGAAAAGTTCCATATGTTTTCAGCTTGGCATAAAAATGCAGTTAATGATTACCTGCATAACAAGAGATTTATCTGTCTTTTTTTTGCCTTTTTTTTTTTTTTTTCTGCATGTGCGTTGCAAAGGCACCACAGCCACACTGCAGGTCTGTGTGTGCCATTCTTAGGCCACTTTCAGGCCGATTGAGAAAAGCTGGAAGGTAAACACAGGTGTTCTAAAACCGGAGCCGCTGTCACGGACAACCACAAACACCCTTAACTCTGATGTGGCAACGCCTCTTTCCCGCCCTCTTTTTTTTAATGCATTGCCCCAAAAGAACATGTCAAATGTTTCACCTTTCACCACCTCAAAATTACTTGGAGCTTATAGCATTGTTTGGAAAATCTCAAGCAGAGAGGTCATTTTTTCATTCCTCCTCAAGTGTAGTCAACTACAAATCAACTACACAGAAAAAAGCCATTCTATTTCTAATCATTTTATTTTCAGTGTCCACCAATTTACCTGTAACACCGTGTTTCAAGTTGAACATTTCCTTCCTCAAAATTTAATTCATAATCCTCATTTTCATGATTCAGGTTCAACGAAAGGTAGTTGGGGGATTTTGCAATAGCTAAACAAGAGATTTAATCCAGTGGATAAGAGGATAAAAAAACTAAAACAAAGCAAAGCAACAACAACAAAAACCCACCAGAAAAACCAACCAACCAACAAAAAAAACCCAAATCCTCCAAACTGAAAGAATGAACCTTGATTTTTTTTTTAAATTATTGTGCAAGAATATGTACAGAACTGAAAATGCACTTGCTTTAAAATCAGCTATTCCAGGAAACGGCACATCCTGTTCAGCAGCCTTGAACTAAGGAAAAACCATGGAAAGCAAAAGGTGACCTAATTCCCAAAAATTATGTAGTTAGTGCATGTAGTTCACACATGCAGTCTATGTGAAAAGAAAAAAGGAAGAAAATAGTAATCAAGAGGCAAAAAAGGAACAGCTGCTGACAGTCACAGTAGCATCTCTGGTGCGTGAAAGAGACATGGTGACAGTTGGACTGAATCCACAGCCCCAAGAACACTCGCCCCAAAATTCACAATCTAAACATCATAATCTAAATTCAGCAAAAAATACTAATGGTTTATATGAGAAACGAGGTGGGCTTCACAGCTATATCAACACTGAATGCACTGCAGACATATATTATCTTTCAACAATAATATATGTCAAAATCAGGTCTTATTTATTGCAAAGGATGATTTTTCCTGTCAGTCTCAGCCTTCAAATTCCTGAACGATTTTCTTTTTGACATAGATGCTTACAACACCCCTGCTTCAAAAGCCAGACACCAGACTGTCTGCGTGTCCTGCACTCTAACTTAAACAAACATGAACTACTCTGTAAGATAGACAGCGCTCATGCACACATTTATTTATGTTAGGACGCAAATAGGATTTTTCTTTTTTCCAGATTTTGTCCAATATGGCAGTCAGTATTATTTATCAAAGGATCTCTCTGAAAGGCCCTGAGCCTTCTCATCCCTTGTTAACCTCCCTGGGCACTCAAAACCACTCAGTCTCACAGAATAGTCCTCAAAATATGACCTGCAAAATGAAAGTTTACATGAAAAAACAGACATTGTTATTCCTCATAGGGTATTTTATGCTCAAATTAGGCACTAGTTTGTATACTTTATTATTAAAAGTTTAACCAAGAATACATTCAAAATGTTTACTGTATCTAACCAACATAACACAACTATAATAGTACATTTCTGTACCAACTAGTGTCACTCACAGTGCTGTGTACCACCTAGCAAATAATTAAATTGCAAACAAGCACACTTCTTAACCTACATCTGCTAAGATTGCAGTAAAAGCCATAAAAAGCAAGTGCATTCACAATTTAGCCTCATTTGTTGCTATTTCTAGCCTCTGCGTTAAGCATGTATGACTTGAAAATCATATACTGTTGAGACTATTGCATATAATGGACAAATTAGACTGAACAACACTGTGTATAAATTAGCCAGTTTATTGGTTCGCATTAGAAATACTTTTCCATTAAAATTGGAAGGATTTATGCTTGGCTGTAATACGAAGCAATAGAGTTTAATTTGACCCATTAAAAAAAAAGAGTGCATGAATACACTAATGGAGAAAGCCATTAAACATTCTCAAAGCAACAACTCAGAGACAGCTGAAGACAAAAGAAAGAAAAGCTTGTTGAAATAACCTTTCTAAGGGCAAAAACTTCACCCCATACATAGACGCAGCAATAATGGCATTATTTACCTGCAGATCTGGGAAGCCTCAGGAAGCAAGTTTTAAGCTAACAAGCTGGAGTTAGGCGAACTTTATCAAACCACTAACTACCATTAAACAGCAATGATAGATTTATCCCTTGGCACTAAAGTGACCTCCTGGCCATAAACTAGTTTCTCATTCTTTCAGCCTTTTGTATTTGAAGTTATTACACGGTCACAAAAGGGGATGATTTTTGAAGCAAGGAACACACACTCATGTTTTGAGAGGCAAGAGACGCTTTCGACTACACTAACTTCAGGAGAAATCACACACACTCAGATTTGAGATTTATTGTTTGATGCAACTGTGGAGAGCAACTTATTTTTTTCCATGCGTCTTGAAGAACAGGAGTTGGATAGTAAGACTGTAAAAATAGACTAGCAATCTTTTAACTGTAAAAAATAAGCGTTAGTAAATGAAATTAACAACTTGAGATGCTGGCATTATCTTTGAAGAAATGGGGAAAGAAACCTCTGATTAAAGAATGGGGCCCTGATCCTGCAAGTTTTACTGTGATAAGTAATACGTACTCACAGAAGTAGCTTCCTGAGTGAGGCTTACTGGATTAGGCCCCAATTTGTGAAAATGTTGTTTCTGGACTGAGGCATGCTATTTTAACTCTCAGGCTGGAATGAGATTTTCAGAGAGGAGCTCTTAAGCTCTCAAGATAGGGGCTAGAATGGGAACAATGCAAGGGTGTGAAATAAGCTGCTGCAGCTACATCGTCAACTTTGCTTGGTAATTTTTTAAAAATTACTAAAGAAAGGAAATATAGAGTCTGATGTCATTTTCTTGAAACATAAACACATCTCAGCAAGACTACAGCCTTTTTCTCCTGAAGGATAACTGAAAAAACAAAAATATGAGAAGCAGACATTCCTTCCTGAGGACAAAGTTAATAAAACATTTTATTTGGGAAGTAGACATGATATAATTGGAGTTCGAAGGTGTACTTAGTTCTTCTGCTCTAATGTTTCAAAAAATTTGACAACACTCGTCAAAAGATGTTAGAAATTGTTGTGTGGTTCAACAAGTCACTCAACAAGAATAATTTTTAAGAGGCTTTTCCTTTTGTTTCAGTTAAAATTAAAATCCATGCTGTGTAATCCTTGGAGTCAATCTGTAATTAAGGGGATTTGAAGAGAGACCACGCACTGCATTAATGATAAAATTTAATATCTGTTTTAATACTCTAACATAAGAAAAAACCCCAAGCAACATACAAAAGAGCCATCATCTCCCTGTTTTCTGTGACTATAGCATATACACACCATTACTATGTCTAGCTATAATGCTATATTTGATGTCAGCTTATTGTTTATAGACCAAATGTTTCAGGATTTAGCATCTACAGTGCTTATAACTGCATCTGCTTGAAAGTTGGCACCTAGATTTAATAGGGTAGATAAACAGATTTTATCTAGTTTGGAAAATGAGCGACTTTGCTGTTACTGTTATTCTGCAACTCCAAATGGAAGTAGCTAGAAGCAGCATTTCCAAGATTTCAGTATTCTTTCTCTCAGACTGTCTCCTCCAACATCTACTACTCAGCTCAGTTGTGAGAAAAAAAAACAGATAACTAACTAAGCCAATTTAAGAATATCTAATAGAGTAAATATTAGCACATAATGGTCTCCTGGTAGACAGGTTGGTGATGAACCAGCAGTGTGCCCTGGTGACCAAGAAGGTTGATGGGATCCTGAGGTGCGTTAAAAGGAACATGGCCAGCAGGTCAAGGGAGGTGATCCTCCCCCTCTACTCTGCACTGGTCAGGCCTCACCTGAAATACTGTACACCAGTTCCAGGCTCCCTGATATAAAAAAGACAGGGATCTCCTGGAGAGAGTCCAGTGGAGGGCCACAAAGATGATAAAGGGCCTGGAGCATCTCCCCTGTGAGGAAAGGCTGAGAGAACTGGGTTTGTTTAGCCTTTAGAAAAGAAGACTCAGAGGTGATCTTATTAATGTTTATAAATATCTTAAGTTTGGGAGTCAAAGGGACATGGCCAACCTCTTTTCAGTGATTCGTGGGAAAAGGATAAGGGAAAACAGGCATAAACTTGAGCATAAGAAGTTCTGCACCAATATGCAAAGGAACTTCTTCATGGTAAGAATGACGGAGCACTGGAATATTGTAGAGCACTAGCATTGTGGATTCTCCTTCTCTGGAGACATTCAAGACCTGCCTGGATGCCAACGTGTGCAGCCTGCTGTAGAGACTCTGCTTTGCAGTGGGGTTGGACTCAAGGATCTCTAGAGGTCCCTTCCAAACCCTACAATTCTGTGATAATACTTAACAGGCTAATGGAAAGTCCAGTTACAGAAAAAAAGATAGTATTTGGTATACTGTCTCCTCTATAGACAACATGCTCCTTTTCCAGGAAAAAAGTTTGAAACCTGCCTCTCTTCAAAATGCAGCTACTTGAAACCAGTAGCTGGTTCAACTAATTCAAACTGCTCACTTAGTTGTTGAAGATGGGAGGCAAACACAGTTTCGTTTTTTAAACTAGGAACTGGTATTAAATACTTCCCTCCTTTTAGGAGATAAAGTGAAGGATTAAAGTACCAGGACAACAAGATATTTTAAGATTTGTTCAGATTTTTTTCCCCAGAGTACTCAGTTGTTAGAAGCACAGTTAAGGCAGAGGTGTTCTTAATAAGACTTTGATTTTGAAAGGTTCTGAAGAGATGTGACAGCTATCACTGAGAAAGCAAAATAAATTCTTCTAGCGTAGACATCTTTTTCCTATTATGTCTTCTGATCTGAGCTTTTCTAAAAGAACTAGTAAAATATCAGCAAATCTTTACAAGATCACCTTGTATCTTGCAAAATATATAGATTATGAAAACAAATTTTGACAGTTTCCACTAATCTCAAATACTGTTCCAAGAGCCTAAAGATGTGTGGTACCTCCTTTAAGGCTCCACTCGTTTGGGACCTAGTCCCATTAACATTCAAGTGCATGTGGAACTCGCAAGCTTCTAGATCAAAGTCAGAAAGGGTTTGATTCTCTTCAGAATTTAGTTACAGTAGTTACAATAGCAACTATTAATGTCAGGGGACTGCTCTCCAGCAGAGTCACTGCTACATAATCAGAATGAGGGCTTAATCTACAAGATTACCTTTATTGTTTGAAAGCCTTGTTCAAATAGTGCTTTTAATGTAAATAATAGTTTAAATTGTATTGATTTTTTAAATTAAGTTCTCGTGATTCTTCAGTGTGTGGACAAGATGCACTGAAAGAAAAAACTCCACGTGCAAATCACAATGCCTTAATAACCCATCCAGTATTACAAGTATTTCTCTAATAAACATACAAACAAGCACCGAAATAAGCAAACTGACTGTGATCCATAAGGAAATGGCAAACTTGTAACACTAAATAGAATCTAAATATTACTAGAAAAACTGGGAAAGATGACCTCTGTTCTTGAGCAGAAAAGCAATTTTGGACATGGAAAATCCAGTACAGAACAACAGTTCAAAAAATAAAGTCCCAATGGGTTTCTTTATTTATTGCATCTAACTACAAAATGGAATTTGGGTCTTTCGGTTTAAATTTAATGTTGCAAATTTGTCTGCTTAGGAGTTTAATAAAATCACCAGTTAATATCATTAAAACTACGTTTAAGAAATGTGATATGCACTTACTTACTATTACACAATAGTAAAGTTTTAAGCTGCCAAAGTTTTAAGGCAGTTCTCTTCTAAATTTACCTTTTCATTGCTTTTACTTTGCAAGAAATATTTACCTTATTACAAATGAAAGCTGAATCTTGGAAATAAGAAGACAGCAGGCTGAATTCTGGAGCATAAGATATTAAAGTGTTAATTGAAAAAGAAATTTTACAGGAGAAATCAAACTTTTCAAGTGAATACCTCTTTTTTTTTCTTTGTGTAATGCAGCATGATTCAGCTACATGACAGAGGTAGCAATGCATGCAGTGTTTCTAAATATGAAGATCAAGATAACATGTATTGAATTGAAATCTTAATGCATTGATATACTTCTGCTGATGTGAACCTTGCTTTATGTTTTTGAAATCTTGTGAACAATATAAAATGAGGTTAAGTATTTCATATGCCAAAATTCTATCTGCACTGTATTAATTAGTAAAGATAATATCGCCTTCTGAATAGGTGGAATACTGCTGTGCCTGCATAGGTCTTACAGTTAAGGTTTGGAAACTCAGAATTACTGATTAGTACTATCAAACTTGCTACTAAACCCCTAGTGTATAAGTTAGAAAAGCTCATAAATAAAGCTTTCTCCTATAGAAAAGCCAAAGCATAGCTGCCAGTCCATCTCATCAAAGAAGCTACAGAGGTCTACCAGAAAAGAAACAAATAATATTTTACTTCACAGAAGAAGAATAAAAAGATAAAAAGAAATCCAAGTCCATTTGTTCTTCCTGCTCTTCAAGCAGTTCTTGTAATGACCTGTGTATGGCCAGAATAGAAATACACATCTACTGTACAAAAGGAGCACATCTCTTCGCCTTTGCAGCCTGAACATGTGAACAGAAAAGTCCACTTTTCCTTGACACCTCTGCACAACCACACACTTAATAGGGAAAACAGGATTTTGCTCTTATTTGTGGGGAAAAGAATAAGACCCCCTACCATCATAAATACACTTCTGCAACAGACCAAATAAATGGTAATTAAAAAAAGCCAAATCAAATCCTGAGTAAGGATCAAGGAAATGACAGCTATGAACAAACTGCACTTTCTGGACATAAGTTCGTATCATTCTAAAATTTAAAGAAGCTTCTCATCTGGGAAAAGACTAGGAAAGATTTACACATTATAGAAGACGGACAGATAAAGAGGAGTAAACATACAGCATCCTGGGACTTCTGAATCAAATTTAATCTACAAAAACTTATTCAGACCCAATATTTCAATGTCTTCCTTTAATATTTATTTCCCCTTCTACTCCAACCAGTACTTTTCATGATCACTTGCTAGTCCCCTAGTTCTGAACAGAAACTTGGATAAATTTAAAAATAAAAAAAGACCACCTCTGAGTAAGTACATAATTTTCTAAAATATTTATACTGATCCATTGTCAAACTCCTGGTTTCCTCTAGCCAAGATCTAAAGTAGATTCTATCAATTCTAAGAGGCATTTTAGATAAGAGGGTCATGGATGGGTCAGAGCAAGACCTTTGCTATTTGATGACCCTGTAGCTTGCCTTTTGCACAAGAGCTTAGGTTACTACCTTTTATACATTTTATTGAGACAAATAACTAACATGTCATCATGCACTGAGGCTCATGATTTTGTTTACAGTTGTTGTTCAAACAAAAGAGGATCGTTTTCCCGTGCAGCATATTAAAAAAAAAAAAAAAAAAAAAAAGACTGTTCAGTAACACACTGAAAAAATGGTTGTAAATTAAGATTTATCACACTTTCTGCATACAAGAATATGGTTTCATATGTACAAAGAAATAAGTTTCACAAAATAAAAAATTACACATGACAATATCACTGTTTCTTTTCATTCAATGAATCTGGTATCTTGTCCCAGCATCTTTTAATTCTCAGCCTCTCTGAAAAGGGAAAATAATAACAATCGCTAAATATTTTCAGTTCTTGCTTTGATTTATGACAGTACTGCACTGATACATCTTTGAAAACTTTACCAATGTAAGTCTTAAGATGAGATGTTGGGAGCATTTCTTTTACTCTTTCACACCATAAAGCCACAAGGTGCTGTTACTTGCAGAACTATAAGTCAACTGAAAGTTAAAGAGTACATTAAGAGAAACTAATGCTAAAAGGTTCTTTAAACACTACCGAAAATGGTTACTAATTTATGTAAGAAATAGCTTCCGATTAAGAATCTCACAACTAAGGAGACTGAGTAGATTGTACAGGACTGGCACAAAGCTGCACAAGAGGATGTTCAGACTGGACATCGGGAAATATTTGTTTACCATGTGAATGGTCAGACACTGTGCCTCATGGCCCAGGCCTGTCAGTTTTCATCAAGAGGCATTTGGACAATTCCCTCAATAACTGAACTTTAACTTTTGTTTAGCCATGAAATAGTCAGGTAGTTGAACCACATGATCTTTGAAGGTCCCCTCCAACTACTCCATTCCATTCCATTCCATTCCATTCCATTCCATTCCAAGTTAGGGAATACATTTTATAGTATTGGAAAGTGGCAAATGAAGGAGGAAGACTAGTTTCCTGACAGAAAGTCTGACACTGCAGGCCTCGTGACTGCTTTATAATTAGATTAACATACGCCCTTTATTTTTGATCCATGTAATCTTGAAATGAAGCTCCATACAAGAGAAAGTGAAAGACACATATACACATATTTTTACAGTTGTTCAAAGTATGGCAATATGATACTGACTCAGTCATTAAAAACATTCACAATAGTACCACTATTGGTGTCTTTTTAGTCAGAATGAAAGAAAAATGAACCCATGACTAGAGTGATTAACTATGCCATTGATGGAAATGAAGCTTATTGTTACAGTTAGGGAATTTTTGTTTTTGTAACAACTCACCTTTCTACATGAGTAGCTTTTCTAACATTTGTGGTTCATATGGCATCTGTTTTGCTTATGTATCAGATTCTTTGATTCTAATTTACAAGATACTGATGAATTTTGTTGTATTTTAGAACACGTTATTTTATTGTCATGGATTTAAGGCATGAGTATCACTTCCATGGAGATGAGAAGTGAAAGACCATGCAGCTAGCTTTCTTGAAGATGCTTCACAGAATCGCAGAATTGTTGGGATTGGAAGGGATCTTAAGAAATTATTAAGTCCTAGCCTTAATTTGTTCCACCTTCAACAACTTCAGAAGGTCAGTTTATTTCAGTACAAATATTTCTGGAATACATATACCTGAGATCTCTCCCAGATGCATATACTACTCGAGTTTTGAGGTACTTTGACACAATTCAGAAAACAATCTAAGAATGCAACAAAAGATTTAGAATTGGGGAAAAAAAAGAAAAAAAACCAAAAAAAACCATTTTGGATCTTACCGTACTGCAAGACCAAGTGGCCACACCATTCAGCAAGCATGAAACTTCTAGGAAGGTGACCAGATAATTGTCAAAAGAATCAACTACAGAAAATGGAATCCATTCTTATAGCAGGAAAAACAGGTATCTGAAAGGGCAAATTATTTGTAAAATACTAAGTTAATATAAAATGTGCAGATGCACAAATACAGAACAGTTAAATGAAATGAAAATCATGGATGAGAGGGCTTTGTCATTAATAGTCACAGAAGTCTACTGTCATGAAAGAGATCATTTTTTGCACACAAGAAGTGAGGACATGGAAGCACTCTAGATGAATGGGCGAATGACCATCCAGATATAGAATAACATAAAGCCTATATATTGCATACTAAGTACCTGCTGTATTCATCAGAAATACATTATACTGATTGACCTAATGGAAAGACAGTTTCCACCTGTAAGATGAAACACTCCTCCCCCAAAAAAGATTTGAATGACCACATAATTCCCCGATGACAAAGAGACATTTACATCGTATACAAACAGTTTGTTGATGTTTAAGATTGTCAAGAGTAATCTGATATCAAGACAGATTTGAAGTCCATAAAATAAAAGGCAACAGAACTCCAAGAAATTCAAGTGGAGCAAATGAAACCTGACCCAAAACACAGTGTAAATGAGTAATGAATTCCTTAATGCTTAAAACTAAATCAAAGTTCAATAAACATATGTGCTTTTGTTAAGGATATTCATTATCTGCTAACAGAAAAGAAGGAGGACAAACTCATCAGGTAAGGTGAACAAACTCTTTTAGCCAAGATGCTATTTGTTCAGTGTGTCAAGACACACTCAGTGCCACTTTTGTGCTGCTGCTTACAGGCAATAAGCAGCATTCCAAAATTACGTAAGATATATGGTGCTCTTAAAAAGTATAACTAAATTAGATGAAACTTTTCTTAGGATCATTTTCCAGACAAATATTGTTTTCCCAAAAAACATCCACTCTAATCCATGTGCTCCTTTCATTTAAAACAGTTGTGACTGACTTGAAATCACAATAAGAAACACCACTGCTTGATCTTTTTTTCATTTGAAAAGACTCCAAGAAATCCTTAGTTACTGCTATGAAGAGAACAAGGTACACACATGCTGCCTTGCTAGACAGTGCTGTCTGGGAAAGGACAGCCTTACAGATACAGAGTGGTGGCACAACCAGTGCAGCTGATGAAGCAAAGAGAATTCTGGTACATCTGTTTGTTTCCTACAGTTTGGAAACAATCCAACACTTCGACAGGTTCAAAATCTTGTTCCATAGTGATGCCTTAGCGAACCAAGAACAGAACAAACTACTGCCTTCTATCCATAGCCCGGCAAGAAAGATGGCCACTTAAAGACAATGAAAATCATGTAAATATAGATGGTATCAAGCATCATTTCTCTTAAGCCAAGGATATAACGTTTCATACAAATCAGATTTTTCAGACTCTAGGTGCTTGAGTTTCTAAAAGGATCCTGGATGACTCCACTTTCAGTGAATGGAAAGTGTCTCATCTCATCTTTTATTTCCAATAGAGGAAAATATTGTTTTAATAACTTATTCTACTTTTAAGCAATTACTGTAATTTACAGATACTGCCAAACCATACAAACTAAGATATTTTCATTGATGAATATAAATATCTGTCAGTCCAAAAACATCAGTCACCAGACGGGAAGATACTGTCATTAAGAATGTGGATGCCACTCTTAAACAACTCTTCTTTCAAGATCTGCCTAACTAAAGCCTACCAGCCTGAATGGCTACAAAAACTATTAGCAAAACCAGCAATGGAAAGTGATGAGTTCAGAGAGTTTATAAACTTGGCTTTTTGACTCATATTAAAAAATACATGCTAAACCAGTCACTTTAATCTTGAAAGGGATGCACATAATCAAACTGTTACACTTTAAATATACGACACTAGATGAAGGAAAAATATCTGGCTGAAGATCTCAGCACCTGAGTTGAGCAGAGGATGACTGGATTACTCAGATTCATATTGGTGAGTTGTTTCATTTAAAAAAACAAAACAAAACAAAAAAACAACAAACCAACAACACTGAGACAAATATAAAATTTTAAATCATGTTTTGTCATATGGCTGACTAAGAGTAACAGCAGGACAAGAGCAAGATTAACTGTAACTAAGTTTTAAATTCTCGGAGAGAAACCTCTAGTTACACTGTAGACTACATTCTGGACAAAGGTATAATAGCCACTTCCCTACTAGGTAATGGAGCTATTCATCTGCTAAGTATAAAATATTGGCAATCAATTGTTTTCTATCACTCAAACAGCACTGAAGTTAACAATGGCATGACAGTCAAAATAGCTGAAATCAGCAGAAGAGTGTTCTGGATGACTCCGGGTCTTGCCATGTTCACAGGTTTCTAATAAATCAACAAGATCTCTACTGCCTTATATAAAATGATTTTGAAAGTATTTAAAGGCTTTTCTTTCAGTCTTCTAGGATGCAATTAACTACTATTTGCACTCAACAACTTCCTGAAGAGAGGTTGTGATGAGGAGGGGTTTGGCCTCTTCTCCCAGGCAACAAACAGGACCCAAGGAAATGGCCACAAGTTGTAACAGAGGAGGTTTAGGTTAGACATAAGGAAGAACTTTTTCTCTCAGAGAGTGGTCAGGCAATGGAATGGCTGCCCAGGGATGCGGTGAGTCGCTGTTCCTGGCAGTGTTCAAGAGGCATCTGGATGAGGAGCTACAAGATATGGTTTAGTAGCTTGTGGTTGCAATAGTAATGGGAGGACAATTGGACTAGATGATCTTGCAGGTCATTTTTAACCTTGTGATTCTATGATCCTATGATTCTATAACTGTAATAAATGTAAAAAAACATATGTTGAATTGAAATTTGATGAGATGAAGATTTCAATCTCCCACTTTCCCATTGCTGGTTCAGGCAAGTTTCTCTGGATTACAGAATATTTCAAAAGCGTATTGTTCTGTCAGAAGCAAATCAGATGTTTTATAGGCATAAAAACACATTAAAATGAAGCTCTAAAACTTCAGCCCTAAAGCTCTAAACATAAAAACAGTATAAGAATGATTTAGGTTTTACAGATATAGGCCACATATACAACTTCTGAAAGCAGGACTTTATTCCATAACTAATACAATATTTCCAAATAGCATGGATATTCCATGCACTTCAACAGTAGGAAATATTTTTAAACTTCATGTTCAAGCTTTTGTAAAAAATGACATCAGAGATTGAGCTCTTCATCAGCTCACACGCTGACCAGATTTATTCCTGTGTCTGGCAAAGTAAAGCAGATACAGAAAAAATGGTTTCCACTCTAAGAATCCTGAAAATTCTGTGAATCAAAATGGAGCTTAAAACAATTTATGAAAGGCATAAGAAAGCACTTCCAGAATGTTTATTTCATAGCCATCCTCACTGCATTATCTAACAAACTGCTATGCATTGTAGATTTCTTGCCCTTGACATAATTCTTATTTGTCAGCAGAAAGCATATGACAATAGCTATAATTGCTTTATGAACCCACAGTAAGTATCTAATAGCTCCATCATACCAGTTTCTTGCATATTACTCTGAATTACAATATATTAATAAGAAAGCCTTGGAAGCACTTCGAATTTTACAGAAAATGACAACTAGAAATATTAATCAGAACACAAAAAATTGTTTTTAAAGAAAAGTCAATCATAATTAAAGATTAACATACTAACAGTTCTAAAGTAGATTAATTACCTTCACAAATTCTAATGACATCATACTTGGCTGAAGTAAACTCATTAAGTCATTAAAGGGCACCTGATAAGTATATCATGAAACAGCCTCTCCTCCATGTTGAGAGTTTAGCTGAAAAGTAAATCACTATGTCTCTTTGGTGTTTAAAGCAGATTAAGAGCTGATTCAAGAAGAATGTGCCACCTAATTAAAAGCTACAAAATAAATCAGTCATGTGAAAAGAGTCACCTCTCCCTACATTTCATTCAAATTCAGTTAAACGTGTTACATGAATTTTCACATTAAATTATTTGATCCATAAGACTTATTTCCTATTCTTTTTCACCAGAGTAGAGGACTTTCACACTGGCAAAATCTTTATTTTTCTTAGTGAAAATGTATTACTTAAAGCTCTGCCTTTCAAAACCACACACTACAAAACCAACAACAACAAAATGATCGACAAAAAATATTTAATACTAATGAAAAAATCAATTCTTCAACTTTTCTATGTTTAATTTAATCTGATATCTCAGTGTATTATGGGAATACGTTTATCAGAATCAGCAGAGACCAAATGTTAATTATGAAGGCCAAGCACAAATGAATAATCTTACTTACAGACCCTGACACACTAGAACTGCAAAGTACTCTGCAGATCTTATTTTATGAAAATGTACTAAGAGTACAAATGTATAGGCCCTTAGGAAGCAATTATCCCTAAAAGATTTAGGTATAATTCAATCTGAAATATGATAAGATTTTTTAAATGGTTTCACAAAGAAGAGGATTATTTTACTTTAGTGATGAATGTAGGTGTTCACACCCTTCCCTGAATGACCCCTGTGCAGTTACGCGCATTACTTCGAGGAAAGATTTGACATCAGTCTTGTCATTCATTTAATATATACTCCGACGATCAATAAGAATAATATAAAAATTAGGAGTATCAATTTGGAATTGTGGGACTGAACGGCCCACAACACTAAGAAATATTCTATTCCATCAATACAATAAATGCAGAAATTTTAAATTACATAGCACTAATATGTCTGAAAGAGATTACTTAAAAACATCTTAACAAAGATGTACATATGTAAAATCACAGTATAGATCTATACACTGTGCATTATGTGTCAAGTGTCTTATCTGAAAGACGATCCTCTGGTGTGATAAGGGATCTAAAAGTATGTAAAACCAAAAGTAAGCAGGAGTGCTTACATCACTTTTGTGATCCCTGCCTGAGTCTGGCCATTTTACTGTCTGCACCCCTTCTCTCTGGTGAAGTCTCTTTGCTGCTTTATCTCACTCAGGAGTCTGTGTACTGCTGCAGCCTCAAACCAGGCTGGAAGCAGCTCTGTGAGCTAATATAGCTAAAAATAAAACAAAAAGCTTGCAGTTTATCTCACATGTTAGACCATACCATCTGTGAAATGAAATAGGTTTTTTTCTGAATATTGGTCTTATGCCATTTCTTCCTTCTGAGCAACTCATCACATTAAGATAATTTAAAAAAATAAGGAAGAAATAATTATCTGTAGGTCTCGTTAAGACTATATCAGGACGCTGCAAGGCAATGATCTCATTATTTGTCAAAACTTTTTATGCCATTCTTAATCCAGTTGATCCCGATTACTGTATTTTTACCCAGATATGATTGCAAGTATCCTTACACTGCCTTTGATATTTGCACTTCCATTGCTCCCTGCAGCAAATCTGAAGCTGGTCAAATTTCTCATCTGTCCCCTAGCACCAAAATGCGTATTTTGCCAAACTAAGTCACCAGCATCAATTATATTTAAGAGATAATTATTTTAAGACAGATTCTTTTTTTAATCTTTCCTAATCAAATTTGTTCAGGATGGATTTGGTATCTGAACATCTCCCACAGAATAGCTGTTCGTATTTGAATTAACATTACTCAATGCAGCGCTGCAATCAACAGGCAGACAGGCCCACCCATGGCTGAAGACATCGCTGACCTGACTCCCATCCCTACCAGCAGCTCTGTACCTTCCTGGCTACAGCTGCACTAAAAAGAGCTGATAAACTTTTCCTTTTGATGACAGCTTAGGGCAGAACAAGTGTTGATAAGTTGCACAACAATGCTGACCACTTTTGCTAAGACTGCATACATGCATTTCAGAGTTTCTAAGGTTAGGAATTCAATCTAAGCAAGTGGCCTTCCAAAAAGTGCTCAGATGGACCTACCCTCACCGTAGACTGCAGTAATAAGAACTGAAACAAACTCAAGAGAGGTATAACGTTAAGAAAGTACAACTACCAAAAATTGAAAAGCATTCCTTTTTTTCCTCCCCAGACTCTCATCTCTAGAAGACAATGACCAATTAACCTCCAACTCTGAAAATATCAAAAAATGCCTGTGACAGACAGAAATTAAATTCTTTAAAGATTATGTGCTGCGAGAGCAATGTCAGGCTTAGGATGAAATCCTAGTAACACTCTGAACTATTAAGTCACTTCTTGCTCTGAAAATATAATTATCCTGTGAGCATTATGTCAGACAATATTGTATGTAAAAAATGTACTCTTTATAAAACACTGATGTTTTCTAAAGGAAAGTGCCTGTGCATAACGGTTTCAATGACAGAAAAAACAAGTCAGTATGCAACTAATGAAAGACAATACTACTTGTTACAAACAATGTGCCTGACAAGCAGGAACTTTCAGTGATCTCAGATTCAAAAAAATACCATTAGCATAGTCAGAAACAGCCCTGAGTGTTTACAGTCTCTATCACCAGACATCTGAGGTTAGATTGCTTTCAATATTGCTGACTTGATTTTGTAAAAATCACCAAAGATTCTGATGGGAATTATAAGCCCATAAAACACACTTGGTTTATATGCCATACAGCCTCTTTCTGTTTATTCATTACACTTTTTTTTTTTTTTTTTTTTTTAACTGAGAAACATCAAACTACACAAGGATTTGCCTCAATTCCTTTACTTTGCATTGGTCAACATGCAGCATGAAAAACAACACTTTCCTAACGCACACATACAGAGGAACATCTGCCTACAAATGATACACTTGGATCTTACTACTTACATCAAGCGGTTTTAAAATGACAACACAGTTTCAACAGAGCAACTTCTGCCTTTACACTCTTTCCATTACCAGTCAAAGAGATTTTTATGAATACAGCAGCTAAACAGGCGTGCATGAACACTTGCGCATCTTACCTGGCTTTTGCTCTTATTCTGCCTAGTGGTGAGACGGCTGGTTATGTAGCTATCAATTTCACTGACGTTACAATTTCCCTTTCTCAATGCAGGAATAACCTGTCACTTTATACTGTCCTTTCTCTGACCCTCTCCTGCCTCTCTGCTCATTTCTATTCTTATTGACAAGACTTATTATTCCTCTTCCCAATTCCAACTAGCTACCCTTTTGCAAATAGTAGTATCAACTGTGTGGTCACTAGTAGTATAGGTCAACAATGTTATTAATATAGCACACACTGCTAGGAGCAGATCAAACAGCCATACTTTAAAATATTAGTTTTGCAAAGGTACTGTGAAGCAAATAGCTGCAGTTTTCTTCACGTTATAAAATGTAATCCAAGGACAGTCTCCAAGAATTCAGTATAAATTTCCAACCCAATAATTCGGACTGGATGTTATTTTTTTCTTGTTGTTTTCATACACAAAATAAAATAAAACCATAACAGAAGGGTGCTGTATCTGTGTTTAAAGAAGGGGTTGTTGGCAAACACCATAGCTCACTTCTGCTGAAATGTACACAACTGATATATGCAGCCCAGAAAGCTGGCACCAGGGGCTTACAACCTTAATTTGCCTGCAAGAAGAAATGGAGATTTACCTTCAGAGCACGTTCTTGATTGTTTTCAGCAGTCAGATGTCTCGTGTTGTTTGCTGAAGTCTGGTTCTGCTCTTTCAGATGATGAAGCTCCTGCTCTAACCGTTTGCACTGCAACGAGGAAAGAATCCCATTAAGTAGAGGAGTGTGAGCATATTTTCTTTTCAACAAGCCAAATGAATTAACGTAAATAACCCCACCACCATTTCTGCAAGTAGAAAAAGCATCAGACAAAAGCATGTTGCAATTCCTAAATAGTACTAGAGCTGTTTTTAAAATGTGCAGCATTATTTAGCTTCCTCCTGGTCCAACTGTACGCCAAAACAAAGCTAAGTTTATTATCAGATAAAGAATTTTTGCAGAACATTTTAAGAAGTCTTAAAAATTACAAAGATATTGAGATGAAATTCTGCTCATACCTATATAATGCCAAATTGTGTCGTATTAAGTATGTATAAAGGAAGCAACATATGCTTTTAGGAAAATGAGCAAATTAAACATCCTCCAACTCAATCAGCCTTTTAGAAGAAAATATATGTGTAGCTTTTATTCTTTTTTTTTTTTCCTTTTATGTTGAGATTACTCTAATTCCCGAGCACATACCACAGCTTGGAAGAAAATAAGTTTTAAGAGTATTATGCTTAAATATTAATTTAATGACAAAGAACGAAAAATTTAACATTTGCTGCTGTGTGCATACATATATGTACTTACTGCTGTAACCTGAACACCTATTCTAAAGATTAAAGATCTGCAAATTGTGTAGTGAGCTAAGTTATATTTGACCATTTTTTACAGTAACCATAAGAAGCCTTGCCTCTTTTTAACTTTGGTTAAAAAGAGCAATTAGTTGCCAGCAAACAATGCACTGTTTTATGAAAAATAATCCTTAAAAAAAAAAAAAAAGAAAAAAGAAAAAAAAGCAGATTAAGGACCAGGAAGACATAGGGGAACAATTGTTGGACAGATCTAGGCAAAATTACAACATTAACAAGAACATTTTTGAACAGCATATTACAAAGAAGTAGTTCAGATATCATCACTAAAAAAACTAAGCTGGTAGATCCTGTTGGGACATTAGACAATTCACTGAGAAAGAAGATTTTAATAAACACCTTCTGAAAACACTAGTAAGAAAGAAATGAGAATTGTGATTTAATGCTCACATAAGCACTGTTGTCTCAAATAAAAGGCTTGAATATTTCAGTCTCTTTTGCTACCTTGCTGGCTTTGGAAGGCACAGAAAAGAGCTTCCTATCAAATGCATAGAATTTATTCCAATGCAGTTCTTACTGGAGTCAACTCTAAACAGAGAAAAAGTGTGAAATAGAGAGCTGTGGTATAACTGAACTATATATACAAACGACAACCGAAGCCTAAGTAAAATAGAGATGCAAAGGAGTTTGAGACAGAAATTTTAAATAAAACACATCAACATATTCCCAAACACAAAAGACATCATTTTCTCTTCTGAATAATGTACTGCAAGTCAAGATAGTACATTTTAGAATATAAAACAAAATAATCTGATCCTATATAAAAATAAATTTTAAATAATTGTAGGTGTCCAACAGTAATATTAAAATATCTGATTTTATATCAGTTGTGGTATTAGCATGTCTCCCGGGAGTAATGCATACTGTCAGTGAGAGTCAAAGTTTCTTAAAGCACAGTTTCAATTTTATACCAATAAAATGAGAAAAAAACACTTTCTAATAATATAGGAAAATGCAGAAAAAAATGCTAAAATAAATTTGACTGCAAATGTATTTCTAAACTTTAGACATTTAATGTCTATCTCACATAAAAGTCATAAATCACACTTGGAATTCTTCTTCTGTCAGTAATAAAAATTATGTGTCTAAGCATTTGAGAAACAGGAGCTCAGAAAAATACTAAAAAGGAAACCCACAGTATGCTATTTTTTCTCTGGATTTCTTGTTTGTTTTCTGCACCATACAGGATCTAAACATTATCTTAAAAAACTACTACTACTTTAGGTATTATTCATGGTGCTTCTGTTGCCATGTAATATCAGTAGGCATCTTGCTTTTCTATTTTGCAGACACCTTTTAAAACATTGCTCTGCAATTCCCCGTTTGAATCAGGAGCAGCGCGGATTTCTTACAGGAAATATGTAGAAGGCAAAAATCTCAACCTACCTTTAGAACAAGAATTTTTATTAATGCTATTCTCTTGACTAAAAAAAAAAAAAAAAAAAAAAAAGTGAAAATATGCTAAGAATAACAGTGTAGCTCCAGGAGAAAACAGTAAAATTTCTTGATGTACAGAGCTGGTTGCACAATTAAGAGCATGGGTGCCATGTTATCCTGCTCTCCGTTCTCCTCTTGTGAAGTCAAAATACTGAAACAAACAGGGGGATCCTTGAGCCACATGGCAGATCCAACACACACACAGGATAAAGATGCAACACAAGTAATGTAAAAGGCATGTACATCTCTATCAACTCAGCCTTAGAACATCAGCCTTGGTGGCATATCATCATTCACGTTTCACTTCATTTTCAGTAAGAATGTTAATGTTAAAAAAAAAAAAAAAAGCATATTAAATCTGTATATAGCTTGAATCTATTTTGAGAATACCATTGAAAGAAGTGATGATCTAATTTGACCTTTGCACATTAGTGTCTTAATATGTTTGAAATGTATTTACAGAAGATGTTTCAAATGCATTACGAATCCAAATGTATTCTTAGCTGCCCAGGAAATGTCTAGGAAGTAAGATCTTTAAATGCTCTGCACGGGAAAATATTATAATAATCTTAAATGACAATATTTTGTATGTTTTACTAACATTTTATAAGCTGCAACACATTTACGCCTGAACTATTTTTCAACCATTAAAAACTGAATTCCAAAAACAAGTAATTTTTCACAAGATCAAGAGCATATGAAATTTCTGTGTAGTTTTGCTATAAGGAAAAGTTTTAAAAATATAATTTAAAACAATACAGCCTTTCTCTTCATTTCAGCCAACATTTTTTGAATTCTGTGTCATTGGTCATTAGCAAGGTCCAGCAAAAATAGGTGTTCTTTGAAAGAACATGTGTTTTTATTGGTTCAATCCAAGGCTCTAAAATGTCAACAGCTGCAAGTAAGGAACTGGATTTCCTTCTAAAAACATATATAAAAATACTTTTTGGAGCACAGTGAGGAGAAGACATTGTCTGGTTCGGTACTGGCAAAAAGGAAATGTCAGTTGTATCCTTTTGAGAAAGCTGAATTCTAAGGCAAGTGTTTTATTTTAATTATAACAAATTTGAATCCTCTTAAAGACACAGATAAAATATTTTGCGCAGCGTAGGTTGCTTAACATTCTGATCTTAAGTGCAATTGTACACTTACAAAGACAGGACCATAACTGAGAAAACATCTTTTATATCTCAGACACTGTGGATACTTCAAAGAATATGACAGCAACGTAGACAGATGTCAAGGAGAACGTGCCTTGAGCAGAGCACTGAAGACTGTGCCAAGAAAAGGATTTTAAAGCCTTGGAAACGGTAGCATGTCATTTTATAAGGCTTGACACAATTCACCAAGGATCAGCTTCAGCACATAGACCACTGTGTTTATTTGGAGGCAATGCTGATTGGAGGAAAAACAAAAAACAAAAAAAAAAACAAAAAAAAAAGAAAAAAAAAAAAAGAAAAAGAAAAAGAAAAAAAAAGAAAAAAAAGAAAAAAAATCAGCCCCTCTTCTTTCAAATCCTACCATTTGTTCCCCTCTTTAAAAATACACTTTCCCTCTACAAGTTTCCCACCTCAGCTAGATTCACTCAAGCCAGACAACAAATTTCTTTAGGCCTACTTCAAATGTTCCTTGGGCAATCATCAATGCCCATACATATGGATTCCACTAGAACATATTCTATTCCCAACAAGAGGCACTCAATCTTCTCGTTAGCCATATTTTCATATTAGAACTAGTTTCACTCTTCTAAATGCACCCAGTCTTTCCAAAGAAATACTCTTGTACCCAACACAGGATATTTCATGAGCAATTAAATATAAAATGAAAAGCAAACAGCTGATGTATCAAAAGGAGAAGAAGAGATTCAGACAGGAAAGAAAAGACAGACAGTAAGAACACTTCCCACAAGACAAGCCTTTTTTTTAAAGAAAAATTAGCTACCATGACTCAGCAGAACAAGCATGTTCAAGGTGAGCACCAGTTCAACTCTCAGCTGGTGCTGACCTGTTTCAGTGGTGATGTAGCAGAAGGCTTGAGAACACCAGGAGGGAAAACTGCAGATAAACTCCAAAAAATGAGCACCTCATGGGGGAACACTGCTGGAGAGTTCAAAAAGTGGACCAACTGAGAATTGAGTTCTGGAGGCTCACCCAGGAAGAGGCTATTAATAGATGGTCCTATTTCCAGGTACACAAAAGGAATAAAGATGGAAGACAGAAAAATCAATGCAGATAACCACTTAACACTGTTTGGCCTTTACTAAAAAGTGAGATTGCATTAACATACCAAACATAACTTTAGCACTTGTATATACAAATCATTTTAAACATGCTGTCAGCTTATCAGAGTTTTCTTCTTCAACTTGTACCTACAGCATGTTAACATGGTGATACAGAAAGAATACATCAGATATACTTTGAAATTAGGTAATGGATATTCACATCAACGAAAACTGAAGAACAAATAATCTATATATCAAACACATTAAAAACATGAACAAACATGAGCATATTTTCACCTGTTATTTTTAAGCTGCTGTCTGTGGAACATAAATACAATAAATAACAGCATGAAGTGAACAAAATTGATTAAACTGACTGTACTCTTAGTTTATTATTCTCCTTTCCTTATTTTGTTTATAATGACCTACACTTTAGAGTAGCTCCCAGCTCAAGGATTCCCAATTGAATGTAAGTGTTCTCAGTTTGACAGATCTTCTTTTCTTCTCCCTTTGGTATGCTTTTTTTAAAAAAACAAAAAAAAAAAAACAACAAAAAAACAACAAAAAAACCAAAAAAACAGTCTACCCCTTGTCCCAAATTCATCACGATTTCTTGAGAGGCAAACATCTTGCACCACTTGGATGCTACTCCACTCTTTCCTTTGCAGACAAAAATAATACCAAAGTCATCCAGTCAAAACACAAGCCAACCTTTGGTGTCACTATGAATTATGTACTTTGAACTGCAGATGTTTGGAAGCACTTATGTTTATACAAACACATTTTTTATTCTTTTTTCTTCTAAAATAATCATTTAAAGAGAAATAAAGAAATAAAGGAGTCTCTACATAATAATCACTAGAAGAATTTTTCCATTTAATTATAATGTTAAGATTTTCAAACCTCAAAAAGAAAAAAACATTTCTTCAAAGTTCTGGCAAAATATCAACAAATGTGTTTAAAGATTATTTATACAATGCCCAACAGCTTAGAATTATTTGAATTACAGGAAAGAAAAGTGCTTTTGTGGCGCTTAGGCCTTAGGAACATATGCAACATTTAAAAATATTATTTAAAAATATTGTATTTTATTAGTAAAACAAACACTTAAATGTAAACAACTTTTTTTTTTTTTTTTTGTACTGCAGTGGTGTTTTGCTCCATCAGAGGAAATACATTAAAATACATATGAAATGTTTTTGTCTTTCTTGTTAGCATGAGCCAGTTGGAATCTGCAGCATTAAGGCAGATAATATGCTGTACACTACTTGGTCTCTTCCTACAATTTCCCTCCATTTCTACTTCTGAACACTTGAAAATGTAGAAAAGAAAGCTTTCATTTTCATTTGAACAGCTAAAGGAACTCTTAAAGGAACCAGATTAAAGTGTGCAGACATCAGCAAATTTTGATAATTCTATTGCTCTTTCAATGATGACATTTTAAAGAATAAGCCAAGTTGGATCTATTTCTCCAAGAGCTCAGTGCACACCGGCTTTTCTAATCAATGATGCTACATGAAAGGTGATGGAAAAAAAAAAAGAAAAAGAAAAACCTGATTTTCTTGAGATGTATGCAATTCATTGATCATTCAAGCAGGATCCCTGTGCTGGCTGTGCCACTGACCCAGCACAGTTCTACAAACGCAGGGTTGTGAGTGACTGCTCATTTACAGGAGGAAATAACAGTAGGGTTCTTGAAGCTATACAAGTTGGTCACCTTCATAGCTTGCTGTATCACCCTGCATGAAGGCTGTTAAAAAGAACTTTTTTCATGTTGGAAGCCTTAGGTTCATTTAGAAGCCTTAGGTTATCTGAAGCCTCTATGCAGGCCTGACAGACATATGAAAGCCTCCAGGAGAACCAAACCAAGTTGTTTTACTTTAATTGTGTAGAACAGAAAAGTCCTAACTATAAAATCAGGCCTCTGTCCTCAGAATTTATGAGCATACCTTCATCTAAACATGTTATCATTCTAACCAAAGCAAAGCTATGGCACAGAAAATGAAGCCATGGAAGTACTTTAAAATGTGTGCAGTACTTTAAAATGTGTGTATTTATTTACAGTTCTTCATGCAGAGCACACTTCTACATACATGGCATATACCTTTTAAACTGCTTTCTTTTTACCTGATATCTTTTACTTGGTAGCAAGGTATTACATATTTCCTCTTTCCACAGTATAATTAGTCATGTTCAATGGAGCTGAATACTGCTTAAGTCTTAGTATTTTAAACTTACTAAATGCTATAGTTCCAGGTTCTCACACAGGTCCTCCTACAGCTTACCCTTACTCATAACACTTAGAACACTGCAGACAACCCCGTATCTCAGAGGAAGAAAGAGAACTGTGTAAAAGAAACCAGAAACTTCACTAAATGAAGCTGGAATAAATATGTACTTTACCTGTTGTATATTAAGTAACCAATCTTTTTATATTGTCTTTATTTCTTATTTTTAATTTCTGTCACATTCTTTTTTTCACCTCATATCTAATGAATTCTTCATAGTAATTTCTAATCTAAACTAAATCCAGTAACTCAGAGTCAAACATTTACTCCTCTAGCTGTAAGGGGTCTGAAGTAAAAATGTTTTCAACCAACCTAATAGTGTTTTTCCTAATTACCTGTCATATATAAATAAATGTGACTTCTTTAACACAGAGTTGGCACATTACTAATCTTTTTATTTTTTTATTTCAGGTTTATAATTCTAATAAATAATGTATAAACTAAGCATGCAAGCTGATCATAGTATACAAGGTTATGCTTGCTCACCCTTTTGTCTTGAGATAATATCTCACAGCAGAGTTGTTAAAACACTAGCAACAGGCATGATATAATGAACTTCACATTGTTCACAGGTCAGTTTGTTCAGAAACAAAGAAAATGAAAAATACTGACAAACAAGAAAAATACTAGTTAAAAACGATAAGAGGAAAAATCATGAAGATTTTGAAGAATCTCAAAATCTCATTGTTCAAAAACAATGTCAAAGACATCACAAAAAAAAAAAAAAGTAAAGCTTCATTAGCTAAATTCTAAATCACTGAATAAATAAGTACAATAATTTTGAGAATAAGATCTGCTTTACTTTCAATGCATGGCAGCAATTCCAGCACATAGTTTCACTATATAAACTTCTGAATAGAAAATAATTCAGTATAGCTAACCACAACACCTTGAGGAATATTTAAAGAATAAAATTACACAAAAACGTCTCGGAGTAAATGACCTTAGTACCCATTGCATATCATACTACTTACGAGAGAAGTAGGACTGAAACAGTCCACCTGAAATCATTTCTGTCCTGGCTGTGTATTATGTAACACTGCAGCAAAGGTCCTACTGAAGCCAGTCAGCTGAATAGTAAAATATTACACTGTTATTATTTTACTACACAGTCTCAGTGTCTATAGTCCAAATCACAGCACTCCTACATATTTGTTCACAGACTATTTTGAAAGGCAGTGCTAACTGCTGTGTGATTTGTTAGTACGATGAGCTGTAATGTTATGAAATGGGCCACTGAAGTCACAAAACTCAGAAACTGCAGAAAACCAAATACACTGTTGATTTTTTGTCTTCTCTTAAATAGGGAAAAATACCAGAGTGGACAACCACCTCTTCATCACACGGAGTCAGAAAATAATATTATATTCCTACAGATTCAAAGGTTCTAAATACATTCCTTTGAAAATGAAAAAGCAATAAAAGGAGGCAAAATACAAAAGATATGAAACTTTTCATTACTAGCTATTTTACTTTTTGTTCTATGTGTCCTTCGTTGTTGTTGAAGGAGGAAACAAGTCACTTCTCTTCAAGAAGTCTTCCTCATTTGAATGCAGCACCTTCCCTATGCACACTTCAGTGTATGCACACTTCAATTCTCAGTTCTCATCTTAGCCTGTGTGATGCCCATTCCACAGCACTGTATCACTGATCTACCTTTTTTTTCTTCATTTAATTAATGATGCAGCATTATGCAAATTTTACCAATAGCTGTACTTGTTTAATGAGCGTTTGGTGATAGCGCTTGATGAATACTGACTGGTCGGTTTTTCCATCACTTTTATGACATTAGTAAATAGATTCTGGTTTCATGGGATGAGAAATTAGCACAGGAACTTCAAGAAAGTTAAATCAGCCTACAAGATTATGTTGGAACTAGCATTACTACACCTAAAGCCTTGGCTTTGATGATTTGACTAAATGATCTTCAGATCATCCTGCAGCCATGACTTGCTGGCTCCTCAGCAGCATAGCCAGATCCATTGGAACCAGATGGCCCACAGCCAGGAGACAGCTTGTCAAACATCTGACACAATGACCGATAATGGTTTCTGTTTTTTTTTTTAAACCTTTCCTGCATCCCCAGTTAATAAACCACAATAACACAGGTCAAAAATATATACAGTACAGTAGAGACAGATAGCATTGCCTGATATACCTGAGCTTTTAGTCATGTCTACTAGTGAAAGTGCATAAAAGAAATTTTAGAGACTGATCCTCCACCAAACTCTAGAAATCAGGAATGAATCTGATTCTCAGATATATGCAAGGCACTCAGTTACTAACAAAGGCATGTTTTCAGAAAGCGTAACCCTGTTCAGTTGTACATAACCAATATTAGTTGACAAGAAAACAAGATCTGGTAAACAATCTGTCATTCTAATGAGGTGGTTTTCAGATAATCTTCAATGGATTTTCTTAAAATCCATATGCAAACAAGACTATTGTCTAAACCTTAAGTTGGCATTTACAGCATAAAAGGACAGGAATACTTCCGGTCCATTTTAAATATCATCAATTTATTTCAGAAAACAGTATCATGGACCACTGCACAGAAGCTGTAATTTTTTTAATCCCTATGATCAGACACAGTTATCATGGGATTGTAGATTTTCTTGGTTGTACATGCTCTGTTTGTCCTGATAAATACTGTACTCTTAATTAAGCCATCAGTTGCTAGAGTGGCAATTCTTCAGTTTTCCTGTTGTGCAATGTGTTATTCTTAACCATAAAATAGAAAAAAATATTTTAAACTAGAGATGATGCAAAAGCCATATAACCAGGTATGTGAGAGCACAGGACCCTAGAGATATGTCAGGGACAATAATTGCTCTTTGAACAAATGACCTGCATCAGTAGTGGTTGCTCTTTTCTCCAAGAAACCAACATGTTGTTTCAGGAAACTGTAACGCAGAAGATGACAATTGTCTGAAAGCAAGACTAACATTAGTGCTTTACTATCCTGTGAAAGAATGGGAAGTATGAAATCAGATTATTTCTCACCAATGCTGATATCTCGTTATCAGCACATCTATAAGACTCACATTTTTTAGACATCTTTTTCAAATTTGCTTAATTGCACTGCTAAGTGAAATTAAATTTTTTTTTTTTTTTAAATCAAGAAATTAATCAGCTTTGCATAAGGTAAATTTGATTCATATTTCATAGACCTCCTATGGGAATACAGATACTTCACAAAGAAAAGTTTAAGAAAGTAAATAAAAAACTCTGCAAAACTAAAACAAAATCACACATTTTTAAGGTGTATATTGCACAGTTTCAATCAGAAACATCTATACTATTTTGCTATATGTAAAAGATTTTCAAATATGAAGTAGTGCCTGAATCTGAAAGTTTTGCCTCTGTAACAGAAAGTATTTTAACTTTCACTGAAGTGCTTTACAGGGACTGATGGAACTAGGTACCCAAACTCATGCTAAAAACCATTCTATACCTTGATTATGCAGCTTTAAATTAACAGCCACCTAACAGCATTCAGATATGTTACTGAAAAGCAGGCATGCTTAAACCTAAAATCAGCTGTCTTTGACATGTATAATTATCAATGTCACCCTCATCCAACCCCTTGTATCCCTCATGCATAGAGGATAAGACAATCTAAGCAGAGAAATTTTAAGAAAAACATAAAGATAGAGGAATGTTATGACAAATGTTGAAAGTAAAGAGACGGGTCTGACTGCCAAAACAAACAAAATGGATAAATGCACAACTACTGCTGAGAAGTGTCTGGATACGATAGAAGACAAGACACACAACATGAAGAGAACATGTAATGAGATGCACAGCTGCTGGCTAGCCCTACTGTAGAGCATAGGCTGATGACTAATACAAGGGATTAACAAGCATTTTGCTGTTTCTTCTGGGAGGCTGGCACTGGACACTTTCATCTTCATGCAAGATTTCAGCACTAGTTTTGCAAACTGAGATTCAGTCAGAATTCTAACATTTTGATTGTGAACAGAACCTCAAACAGTAAGGCTGCATGCAAAAATGATTTTGTAGATTGAGAAACAGAGCTTTGTCTCAAAACTACAGGAGATGAAGGAGAAACACAGGAAGGGTGATGTTCACACTTGTCTTGAACACACAAACAGATTTTTCAGACAGAAAGAGTGAAAGCAATCTCTAAGGTATGAAATTATGATCAGAAAATGATTTGGAAGGAAACCTAACTGATGACTTACCATCATCAAGTGAGACAATTGGTAGGAAAGTGGTCATAACCATTCCTCAAACATAGATCTTCACACTTCTTTTGAGTTTTATCTAAACTTTGGTGGTGCTGATCATAACTGAAGATCAACAGTAACTGCAATAGAACTTTGCTTAATATTCTTAGATGTCTATGTTTAGAACAGATAATTCATTAGTTAGAGGTAACGTTAAAACCCTCCCCCAACAACAGACATCAACTCTATGTTATCAATGATTAAAAAAAGGAACAACAATACTCAGAAGCACTACTGTTTCTGTGTTTTGCTTTATCCTGCATCAGTACAATATAAAAATGTAGTATACTGTAGCAAACAACTTATCAGAAATATAAATTTTGTATTTCTGATAATTCTACAATTGTAAAAAGTTGTCTTTTTATGGCTTAATACTGTTCTTTTTCTACAGATAGTTTATTTTAGAGAGGTATATCCAAAATTTGATGCTTTTCACAAAATCTCAGTTTTATAAATGGCCTTCTAATAAATATTTCTACATACTTGGATTGGGTCATTTTAAAAAGTATTTTCAATAGACATAATTGGAAATGAGAATATGATGTTTTTAAACTCTGCATACCCACAACACACTCAATAATAAGAACTTTAAAAACACTACTGAAGAGAATGGAAATAAAACAACAACATCAGAAAGCATGAACAAATTCCCTGACAACAGCATCTCACAATCACAAGCACTCCATGTGCAAAAGAAAAGTCTGTCCTTCATTTGCAATAGAGGGTAATGGAAGCTAAATTTTTCTTCTCAAAGCAACTCCGCTTGAAAAATAATTAACAGTGAATAAACAGAACATGGAAAAGAGGGCAAATCTCAATCTGAAGCACGAAACAGTAAAGCCATACAACAAACAGATCTAGGTATACTTGGTGAATGAGACATAGATAAATTAAACAACGCTAAAGTGAATCTTTCTTTCACAAAGAGAATATTCAGGGATTTTCTTGCTCCACTTTTCTGCCTGGGCCACAAAACAATGCAGACCAGAATACTTAAGCTGACTTTAGCAAGTCAGGGCTTCCAGAAACTGCCTTTGCAATAAAAAAAGAAAAAAATCACAATGTTCAGACCAAAGAAAGCAGGGAAATTTCCATTGTGACAATCGTCGTTTCCCGTTCATTTTAAAATGATTAAATGCCTAGAGAGAAATTGAAATAAATACAATGGTCATTAAGTCTTACATTTCATCTGTAGTCTACCCTTCTGCTGAAAATGTGTAACCAGATTAGCACGATTAACATCATGTCTCCTTACATTCTCTGTTAGTACTGGACATAAATTTCCTTAATTATCATCTCTCTTTACAGCTTAAAACACATCCTGAATCCTAATGATGACTGAGGATGACAGCAGTTCTAGAAAGTTAGAATGAAATGAATTTTAGGGACTCTGGGAAAAAAATAAATGAAGTCAACAGAAAGCAGTTCTGTTCATTTGCCATGGCTCCATATCCACAAAAATTCAGTCAACTACTGATGTGTAGTCAATACTGATGTGTTGCAGTGGCATAATTTGCACTATATTCTAGGAAAATATCTTTCCTATCTATTTAAAACCTAACTTTACATTCTTCATGTCAATCTATTTCTGAACCATGCTAGTATTTCAAAAACCTATTTCTCACTGATGGAACAAAGTTGATTTATGTGCTGTGGACTGGTCCAAAATCTTCATTAGACAAGTCTGCATACAAAGTAGCTAGTAATTTTCATAGCAAGAAGAGTGCATATAACATAGTGGGATACTATTTCCTTCTTCCTAGATATTTTTTTAAAATAGCTTTTAAAAATCTTATTCTCCTTCCTGAAGTCATCTCTTGCACCCTTAATTTTATTTAATACTCTATCAGAGCATTAACCTAACTAATTTTAAATATATTTGCTTCTATCAAAAGAATTAATTCTTCCTTTTTATACTTATAAACAAGGAAGCCTTAAACTTCAGATAAAAATTCTCAGTGGCCTTCAGAGACTTTCACTGAAAAAGTACATTTTGCATGCTACCTTACACTGGAGGTTCAATCTGGAATTTCTCTAACTTGTCTCTATTTCTTATGCTCAATCTGCACCACCGAGTGCTCTCTGACAGCATGAAATGAATTCCTTTTTTGATTAAAGCAAATTCAAAGATGCACTCCAGGAATGCACTCGGTGCACTCTGACAAAAATGAGCATTCAGTTCACAGGACTAGGCTACAGCCAGCCGAAAGTAAAATACAAAACCAACCAACCCCTCACCTCTGCATAAACAAAACCAACCCAATCTGACAAGACCCCTCCTCCCACAGCACACCTAGAAATACATTCATGTAGATGGCAGATGGTGGAAACTACTTCCTACTCCAGATTCATTCCTGTTTGTTCAAACTGCTTGGTCATAGAGACATAACTGACATCAGCATTGTAACTGGAAACATTCAACAAGCAGTAAGAGAGTAACAAAAAGAAGGGAAATGAATGCAGAGGTCAGACACCATCCTTCCAAGACTCCACATTAAATGTAAGTATCAAGCACAGAAATCTTCTGTGTCATCTATCAGAGAGAATCTTTATGCAAACTCAGTTTGAGTGCCCAAAATAACAAAGTGCTTTTGCAGTGAGATTTCTCAGAATGTTGCCTAAGAAAACTTGCTTAAAATGTGAAACATATAGATGGACATTTTTAACTCCCAAGAAAATTAGAGCTGTTTCAACCAACAGGTAAGCTGCCCAAAATCTAAACTAACACTGAGCACCTAACTTGCCCCACAGAAAACTTACTTTCAGTACTTCTAAACAGTTCTGGTACCTATAGAGTTTAATACACACATAGTGATTCAGTCTTGTCTTCAGAAGGAATACTGTTTGAACTCTGCTTGTGTTACATTGGAAATTTCCTCCACAGATTTTTGCTATTGAATCAGATGATCAATAAGCATACAAAACATTTTTCTATGTCATCCTAGAGTTTCAACATAAAATATTTAAATTAATTCTAGAAATTGTTCTGGAAATTAAGCCACGTGAACCTAGAGTTTAGCACCATTATAGACATGTCAAATATCAGTTAATCAAACAAGCTTGCAAGAAAATTTTCTATCATTTCCAGAGGGGCAGGATTTTCTAGGTACCGGAAAAAAGATGAATGTTCTATTGGAAGATCATTAAAGTTTACAATTAAAGGCACAAGGTTCCATCATGCTCTCAAACACCATTCAGATATGTACTCTCCGAATTCTGCACAACACTCTGTTTGCAGAGGAACAACAGGTGATTTAACAATGCAAACAATCATGTGTCTCAGGGCATCATTCAATGAAAACCTTATGAGTGTAAAAAGAGGAAATGTAATAGCAATTAAAAATTTGCTTCGCAAGTTCAAAAAGACTAACTGTAATCCCTTTCTTCAAGGAAACACTGCATTAACATTTACAAATTTACTCATACTTAGCATTCATGGGCTAAATACAAAAGTTATAAAGTATAAGAGCTCTTTAGGGTAATCTCCTCCAGATCCTCCACTCTCCTCCACTGATGTCCTGCCAGCTGACCTGCACTCGCTGTTGTGACCAGCATTAACTTGAAAACTACATCACTTTATGCTACCAAAGGACTGCTGAAGTCAAACTAAGGTATCAGCTGCACGACATTTGCTTTTACTAGTGAAATTCTGGCTTCAGTGAAGTCACAGTGAGTTTCATTCACAACAAACAAATACTTGCCAACAAAAAACTTGTAATCTCTGCTTTATCAGGAAACTGACATTGCACACAAATGTATGATGTCATCAAATCTTCTCTATCTGACCTCCTATTATTCCACCTGAACATCTCACCTCACTTTCCTTAATGCTCTGAAAACTGTTTCGTATACAGCAATCAACCAAAAGAAAGGAGAATCACAATGAAAGCTTAAAGAGGCATCATTCTTTTCAGGAGAATACTACACAAATAAAAATTCCCAATGAAAGACATCAAGAGGATTTCAGTCAGTTTCCTCTACATTGGGTTCTCATAGACTGAAATAGCTACTTCAGAAGAGAAAGATTACTTCATACGTTTTTTGAACGTAGCCAAATATTTAACTGAGTGTGTCCCTGGAAAACACTCATACTCCAAGTAGCAGAAATATATCTTAAGTAGATTGTCAGGGTGTACCTATCATTTCAGAATGTAAATAATTACCTTCTTTTTCCAGCTTGGTTTATTTTTAGAAGAATAAAGCCGATAGGTAGGAAAGAAGCCGTGCAGCAAAAGGAGTATCTTGAAAGGCAGCTCCCTTCCCCTGCTTTAACCATCCTGCAAGCAATTTCTCCTTGCCTACTCATCTGCTGCTTCCCACTGCAAGTGAGGCAACAGGAACTTGCCATTGCACGCTCAAAGCAAATCAGCCACAAGTGGGAACCAGCATGGCCCTTGGATCCTCAAATTACAATAAACAGCCCCTTTAACTTCTCTCTCCTCCTGAAATAAGCCTGTGACCAAAAATTATCTATAATTCACACCAGCTGTCTTGTTCACAAACAATGGTGAATTCATTCTACCTTTTCTTTTCTTGCATTTCCCAACTATCAGATACAAAAGGAAAGATAGAAGAGCAGCTAGGACACCACAAAACACGTTTGTACAAACAAGAATTCATTCATTATCCCTATTTGGGAAACATCTAAGTCTACCAAAACACAGAATGGAAAACTGAACTACTGGTTACTAATATATTTAATATCCCAAATTGGGCTTTGGGTTGCAAAGGAATTATCTTTTCCTTCAGGTAAGAGTCATGTAACATTGTAACCCTTCACCAATTAAGGATCCAATATATGTAATCCATTTTTTTTTTTTCATTTACATATGCTTTTGCTGTTTTTACATATATTGCAACTCTTGAGTTTATTACTTCAGTAAGACCAGTTCACTGAGGTGTGCTGAGAATGCCTTAATGCTCTAATGAAACACAGAAAATAGAGTTGTACACCTTATTTGGTACAAAAGCAGGACTTAATAAAAAAGAAGGAAGAAGCTGACTTATAACAGCAGACATTTATTAGTCATTAGGTGAAGCTGATAATGATGGGCAGTCAAGTGCAGTGCTTCTCACTTTTGTTTTCAATGACGCTAAACTCCTGCTTGTTGCCAAACAGTTCCTCAAAATGGAGGAAGGTACTTAACTTGCTCCAGATGAGCAACTGGGTGCGTGCCAATTTTTTTTACATGAGCAGTCATAAGCATGTTCCTGCACAGCAGGATGTGATCAAACTATTCAAAGCTGTAAAACCAGGTCTGCTTGCCAGTTTACGTTATAGCTTCAAGAGCAGGGTATTACAGATGATACTTTGCCAACCGTGAAACCTATTGGTTTTCTGTTTGTTTTTGTTAAATAGAAAACACAACATCTTTAATATTTAAAATTCTGTTTAGAACTGACTTGCCAATTAAAAATTATCTACAGAATGAAAGTTAGGATGAAAAGCATATCACACGCACAACATTCTGAACAATCCGTCATCTCTTGTATTGTTTTTAAAAATCACTTATTTCAAGCTGTACCAACTGAAAGGTCCCCTTTCTTCTCTAAACCATAAGGAAAGTGATTATGACTTATCAAGTCACCGGCTCCAGCTGCAAACTCTGAAATCATATTAACATTCCTGTCCATATGGTATGATGTGGTTAATAGGTGATTGCTTGTCTGAGATATTGCACTGTATTGCCTCCTGCTGGAAACCGCTTTCTTTAAATTATTTTATGAAGATTCCACAATGTGACTGTGGCCATACGTGAGCTTTACTAAATGTCGCTCACTAATTGTATTGATCAAGCAAGAAAGACTCTGGAAGAAAGGCAGAATTATAGGATAACAAAGTGAGATTTTTCCTTGTACTGATTAAGACAAAACTGAACATTTAAAAAGAAACTTATGTTGACAGTCATGAGAAATAGAACATCTTTCTCCATTTTCTTTTCAGAGGATCGGTCATAAAACAGACACAAGCTCCCAGTACAACGCAGTATCTGTTCACTAACAAATATATCTTAGCAAACACAACCAAACAGTTGAGTGTGTTTTTTTAAGGAGGCTGGTACAAGAGAAGATGGATGTCAATGTTTAGCCACGCTTTAGTTGTTTGTTTTTTATTCACTTGAAAATACATACTAAAAGTAGTATCAAATATTTGAGTTTATACCATTTTATTTGTTTTCACACACACAAAAAGTAGTTTGCATATTTGCTCAGCAATCTAGTGAATGATCTAAGATTACATACACATGTGCAGCTCAATACAGTGATAGCAGTGCCTCTATTTGCTTCCTAATGAGAAGTAGCATTCACATTTAAAATCTCAAAAAAGATGCAGAGGTGCTTGGGTGTGAAGATTCAAAGAATTTTTTCATGCGCTAAGACTTTGGCAGCTCTTTTTAAGAATAAAAAAATTATTCCAGTGAAATTTCAACAGAAGAATGACAACTAGCTAACCATTACCAAGAATGCATGCAGCCACAGTCCAGCAAAGAGTACCTTCACAGTATAACTACCAGGAAGGCACTGTAAAACTCCTAGTTTTTGCTAAGCTACTGAAAGATGAGTTGAAATCAGACAGCATATATTTGATCAAAAAAAAATGCGTAGGTTACAGATTGCCCATTCTCTAGGAGCTTACTTGAAATCAAAGCAACATTACTGAGAGGGAAAACTTTTGTGTTATTCTCTCTTACTGAGAAAAATCAGAAATCCTACATGTAGAACACCGGATGTTACTTATATTTATGGTATTTAATTGTCAGCTGTCACGGTGTTGTGAACAAATCCATTACAAAGGATAATAGATCTAGCTTTATTAAACTTCTGTCCCAACATTCTCAGATAGACAGTCTTCTCTTATATAGAACTGGCTATGGTGGTCACTGAAATGACACTGCAGTCTCCAGCACTGCACAAGAGCAAGCAGAAGCAGAGCAACACAGCCTTCAAATAAAGTGTCAGGAAGTATTTAGCTTCCTCCATTGCCAATGGCCTCTGAACTTTAAAAGTGTTTTTTGCAGAAGAGAGGCATAGCATACTAATGGCTTACTCTATTTCTGCTTTGCCTTGGTCTGTTCTCATCAATCCACCCTTATATTTGATGTCACTTTCACTGAAAAGAAAAAGATTTTAACTTGGAGATGTTATGAACACCTGAGGCGACCTCAGATCTAACTTCTAATAATTTGCATTTGTTATGCTAAGCATATACATCCCCTGAATTATTCCTAGTCCCCTTGTGGTCTAATGTAGGAATCCCTCTCCTACTGTTCTTGCTGTTAGCACTGTAATAACTACTGCTATTGCAATGTTAACAAAAGACTACTAATAATTCAAGTACTGTGTGAATTCCCAGGGAATCATCAAGTAAGAAATGCAAGTTGAAACGATAGGATCTATTTTCTAGCTTTGATAGCTACAGTCATAAAAGAATCACAGATATGGAAGCATAATACATGAGTAATAAAGTTTTATTAACAATAATAACTAATTTTTAAAAAAATTGTATTGTAAATTGCAAACACTATCACAGTATTACACCTTAATACCAAATATTGAAAATTTTTGGAAATGTGTGTTTTGCTTTATTCATTTATTTATTTTTCAGCTGCAGTACCTATGTAACATTACCTATGCTTTCTGCTGTCAGGCCTAAAGACAGCTTTGCTAGCTGTGGCAATTAACCCATTATTATATAAACTAATGATCTTTATTAAGTTCCAACTTGATTACCTGGAAGCCAGATTGTATAAATGTCTGTATATTATTCCTTGAACAGGTAGCTTAAAAATAAAATGTATATTATAACACCCTGCAATGACATTCTTGTGATATCTTTCATTAAATATTTAAAGTCCAAGTGTGTCTGAAAAGTTTACTACGCCAAAGAAGCAAAATCTTGCAGAAGAAAAATAAAACTATCTAAAGTTCCTTCTCTTGAGCTAAAAGCTTTTTTTCTTATAAGCTGCCACTTTCCAAATGCCCTTTGCAAATAAGAAATCCAATCATAATTAAAAAATAAAGAGCATAAATTTTTTGGCAGAACAGTTGAGTAGCTATGCTGCTCCTCATTAATATAAAAGAAAGCACTGTGAAAAAGTGAACTTCCCACATTAACTTCATCAGCATCTTTTGTAGTGCACATAGGATACAGACAAAAAATATGTTAGGAACCGAGAAAATGAGTCTTTCAAGGCTGCAGGAGGACAGAATGCAAAAAAATGAGTGCAAACAAACAAACAAAAAAAACAAAACATGAGAATTACAGAGTGAGTGGAAGAGTATTCTTTTACAGAAAAACATGTCAATGCAAAATAAATTCAATCATCATAATACTAGTCAAGATCACAGATTTGACTTTAATTCTGTTAGAATTAAAGAATTACTTAGGTATAAGCTCACATTCAGTGGACATTGAAATTTTCAATATTGGAACAAGACATAGATGAAATTTCTTGCCTTGCATGAAAGTGTAAGGATGTTCATCCAGTCTAAAATTCTGTGAGATGTAGCCCCCTGCTTAGTATTCTTTCTACAGACTACTACTATTGAGTTCAATCTAGGTTAAAAAAAAACAACAGGAAAGAAAGCTGTGGAAAAAAAACCCCAAACATAACAACTCTTCTATGTGATAGGAAAAATAAGGAGATACTCTCCAGGGTAAAGAGAATGAAGATAATATTCTTCTTTGAAGATAGGGAAGCAAAGAGAATGATTGATCTGAGCAGAAGAGAATACACCAGATTGTTTTAAGCTACACAGCAGAAGTGTTAAACATCGAGAGTCAAGGACCACATGCCAATTTTCAGCTTCTGAATGTAAAGCAATAAAAAGTCACATGCAGCAGTCTTATCTTCCTTCAGTGTATGCTTCTGTCACTCTTTACAAATCCTTGAGTCCCAATCACAAACTGTTTTATACAACTACAGAATACCGGAAAATTAAGGTCTTAACACCTTTTTAAATTACTCAGTATAATGAATACAATATTTATTTGTTTTTAAAGGGTCAGCTAGTGACCAGGTAGAAAGAATACACAATCCCTCCTGTGAAATAGATCGGTGTCATTTCAATAACCACTACTGCCTTGAAGAAACTGTTGCTTGTTAATCAGCCATTTACTATAGGGACTGTAGTTGAGAATTTCAACAGAAGAAAGTTAACAAAGTAAATTCCCCAAAATTAAAAAAAATAAAAATAAAAAAATTTTAAAAATTGGTATTGAGTGATTACATACTTGTAGAGACTTACTTGAGACAAAGCAGCATCCCGTTGTTCTATCACTGTGTTCATTTCTTCAGCTATTATTTTCTTTTTACGTTCTTTGGTCCTGTGTATTCGATTCAGAATTATAGCTCCATTCTTGAGTATATCTATCCCTGTGTCTGCATTGTTTATTCTGTTCAGTAATTCCTGTAATGTCTACCAACAGCATTATATGTTAGTCAGACATGAAGTTTTAATATATTTTATTTAATATAGGGTTTTAATTAATAGGCACATGTGAATTGTAAATTGACTGAGTGAAGTTATTGAATTTTCATATTGCAGCAAAGATGTACATTATTAGTGTGTCAATTCTTCTTTTTCCCACATCTTAGTTCTTGAAACCCACTCAATTGAACTTAAGCCTCTAAGATATAAGACTGACATCAAGAAATCTCCTCAGAGAATGGCTTACCATGTCATTTTCTTCAGGGTTAATATTTTCTAGCCTAGAAAAAAGGGACACAGAAAGCCTGATCAGTAGCATTTCCTTAGTGCAGCAAAATGAGTTCGCTTTTTAAATCTTTAGAACCTCAAGTAATTTCATTCTACTAGTCTTTAGAGTCAACCATGACACTGAACATATTAAAGTGCCACCTGCTCGACTCCATCTTTCAATAATGCTCCATATCTTCAGCACTGACTTCAGACTGTTAAGTTATTAATGTTTACTGCTATATATGACTACAAGGATCAATTGTTCATATGTGCTTAGATGAAGAAAGTTCCCCAGTGATAGAAATGACTGATGCTCTTATTTTATTTATTTCTGGACTTACAACTTTTACCCAACACTGTACTTTTGTTGTTTTTAGTACACCATAAATGTAACAGGACAAGGTTTGTAAAGATGTTTGTTTTGTGGTTTGTTTTTCTTTTTCATTTTTATGCAATTATTTTCCTACCTCTCTTCCAAAAGGAGGAACTGAACTAGCTGAAGTTTCCTTGAAAATGTTTTGCTTTTGTATCTTGCACAAAATAGCAAGTTAGGACAACCCCCTGCAAAGTCCTTATTTAAGCACATAAGCTGCTTTTGCTTTCCCCCATTTCATTTCATAGTATGTATTCTAATCTGTCAAACATAGAAATGATATGAGGAATTTAGTCATACACAGTAGAACATTGTGCAAAAGCACTGAGTGATAGTGCAAAGATCTAACAAATGGGGTCTAACAACCTATATATTTTACTTTACTTAAGCTTAATTATATGGACAACATAGTATTTACAGCATTTATACGTATTTTAAAATGGAGGAGACCTCTATTCTGGAAAAATGAGTATATTACAATTACACCACTTCATTGCTACTTATTTAATGGTCACTTTCACAAAAAAATATTTGTTACTTGTATACTATTTAAAATGATAAATAGTAGCCACTAAACATCTGCTATAAAGCAATGCACACTTTTTCAGTGCTGTGACAGATGCTGCTCTAAGGCCAAGACTTAAGCTAGCAAACATCATAGAGTACTTGATAGAACATTAGCATCTTTTACTTTAAAGAATTAGTTTTACTTATAATGCATGATAAATCAACCATACGAAACTTAACTGCTTAAATAAAAAAGAAACAGCTCAGAATGTACTATTACGTACAGTAGCTAGTATGTTTATATGGAGTTTATTTATATGGAGTTTAAAAGCAGTAATTATTCCAACACCTACAGTCAGCATCAGAACGAAACAATGAAAAAAAAAAAAAGTAAATGCTAATCTTTGGTGGGTTATAGATTTATTCATAAAGTAACATAAATCATAAAATCAGAACTGGCTCCTTGAGTTGGCTTCTCATATAGTTCCTACTTTTGGTTTCATAATTAATGCTGCAAGTTTCACTTCATGAGAGACTTAAAAATGGATCTTAAGCTAGTTTGTATTCAACATGACAGGAACAGTATTTGCCAAAGTAAATTGGCAGGACTGATCTGCTTCTCTAGAGGACTTCTATCCTGCTAAAAGTATGGGTTAACAAATCACCCAGCCAACCATAAGGCTGGGTAAGCAGGACACCTTAGACTGGAAAGGGGGTGGGAAAATGAACATCAGTTCCCACATAAGGGTAGCTTTTCAGCAAACTGCTGTCACAGAGGATGCATTCTTCTAAGATGACAGTATTTTTTAAAAATACTGAGCATCTAGAGCTGAGTATTTGCCTTGATGTCTCTCTTGATTTTAAACATCAATAATCAATGATTCCCTCTTCCCCCATCTCTGCACACATTACACTAATACGTACCCTAGGGCTAACGGAACAGAAAGAATTTCAGTTACTACAGTTAAATAATGACAATAGAATTGCTATAGCACATAATTTAAAGCAAGCATTAAAGCATTTGATAAGGGTTGGCAGCCTGTTCAGTATTGCCCTCTTGTAGAAATCTCTCATTGGAAGAAGTCCAAAGCAGATGGAGGGAATGACTTGTGCTCTAAAATTTGATGCTTGTGGCACAAGTAGCCTAAAAACATTACAAAAAATACTCTGTAGGCTTCACCTCTCAGACAGATAGCTTGGTATTTTAAACAACTGCATGAAGAACATATGAAGGATGGTAGTTGGGAAAAATACAACATTTTTGGAAATAAGCCACCCAAATTAAACAAAATAAACTAAGTTTCTTGTGGCTCATCTTATCATCACTGCTCCTACTGAAGGACTAGTGGCAAGGTGAATGCTCCCCAAAAATTTCCATTCAGCCACAGTATTAAATTATTTAGAATGAATAAGCTGAGCAAAGTAATTTCCTTGTGTGGTTAACTACAAAGCTTGTAAGAATAAGACTTACTGAAGCTATATAGTGAGGTAATATTTACTGGTAAATTAGGGGCAAAGTCTAAATCACTCCACTTTTGTGAATACTGCAGAGATCGTCTGAGCCTTAACCACTTCAATTCAACTCTTTGCAGCACCACCCTGGCTTTCTCCTCTCATTGCAACATGTTGTAAGTCCAAGAAGTAAAGCATATTTTGTCACCTCAGGTAAGCATTACACAGTTAGTAAAGATGCTTAATGTAATGAAAAGCTGCCGTGCTTGAGCCAGGCTGGTTGTCCAGCAAGAATCTTGGCTCCACTTGACTGCTTCCTGCTTCCAAGGTGTACAGCTGCATGAATAAGCATCCTGTAAGCTTAGTGCATGTGGACTTCTGGAGTTTGTAATCCCCAAAGGCTTCACCGAAAAAGAATGCAACCTCTTCCCCCAAAATCCAAATCAGCAACCACAACAAGCAATGTTTCTCTATATTAAAAGTATTACTCTTTTAGGAAGAAACATCATATTATTGAGAAGGAGCTGTTTCAGAGTTGACTGACAAGGGTCAAGGATGGGTTGTTGTCAACTTGTCAACAGGTTGTGGGAATGGTTGTGGTCAGAATGGACTGAGGTAGTACTATATGTAAATTGGTGGAATAGGGCAAGGAACCTTTATGTATATTGTCTGATATAGTTAAAGTTTACAACATTCCTATCAAAACTGCAGTTTGACTTAAGGTAAAAAAGATCAGGAAAGAGGCAAATATTAAGAAAGCTGATGCAGAGAACATGATTACTACTGGATGTTACTCAGCATACTAATTTTTCTCCCTCAGTCCTCCTATCTTGCTTGCCCTTCCTCTCTTGCATATCTTTGCCTTTCACATTTTCCTCTAGCTACTACTATTTCAATTTTGCTGTGCAGTCTTCTTTGACTTATGGAAGAAGTGATACAGAAGTGGAATTAAAAGACAGACAAGGAAAGTGGGAAGAAAAAGTAGATAAGCAATAGAAGTGTAATTACAGAGTTGCAATGCAAAGAAGGAGAACGAAAATTTGAAATTAAAAACAAGCAAAACAGATTCCACAGGGAATTATGAGATTGAAGGTCATTTTAGCCTAGACTGAACATAAAGCAAGTACTGTGTTGGAATGATCTCAGGGAACAGACAAATATTCACGAGGATACATGTAGATAATAAGTTCATGTACATGAAGTTCCACAAACATTTATGCATATTTTCCATGAGAGGTACTAACTTTCTCTCAGTTACTCATTTTCTTATTTATGTTTTTCCATTTCTCTTGGCAAGGAAATTTCTCAACTAGTAGAGGGTTACCACTGAATGGTAACCAAGCTGATTGGAGGAGGGTTACATGAAGAAGCAAGCTGTAGATTCAAGGCTACCTATATCCCAAAGTCAGAAAAGAAGCTATTTATGATCTTCCTCTCCTGACTTAATAGTTTTATTATCAATGGATTGACTATTTCTGTTAGGTTAGCATGGCATACACAAATTTCTAGAAAGTATTAAGTATACCCTTCATGTGTTAAAACTGCTTCTACAATGAAGATATGGAAGAAAACATATTTTTACCAAATCATCCACATAATTAGTAAAAGTTTTGCTGTAGGAAATATCTCCTGGGCTTAAAGGTTTGATTGATTTTCTATACATTGCAACTTCTAACTGACATTCTTGTATTTCATGTCAAAAGATCCTCGTAAAATGTCACATTCTTATTTATCTCTGAATAAATCAATACCAAAGCTCTTGATTATATTTTTGTATATTATAATTTTTGTAATCAAATTGTTCAACTTGCAGTTAGTATCTAGGGAAAAATATGGTCTCATAAGATGGCTAAAAAATTAAGGTAAGATTTTCTGCATAACTACTGTCAAACAATTTATGACCTTTACATATCCACACAACAGCCTGTCTGCACAGGACAGGATGTAAAGACTTACTCTTTGAGTGACTCTTCTAAACGCCGGACTCGTAGAAATGCTTCATCTCTCTCTTCGTTGGCTAACCTAAGCCTTGCCATGACAGCCTTGTCACGTTCCCGTTGAGCAGAATAAACTTCTTCAACCAGAGCTGCAAAAGTAACCAGTATGTTTGGCATACAGTAACAGCTGGTAACAGTTTGGCAGGGAAATACACCATTATGTACACTTACACGGACCATTGTCAGCATCTCCATAAATCAACATTTTTCCACCAACCTCAGATTGCTCTGCTCTCTATTACTCTCCAGACAGAACAATAAATAGCTATTGACTGCTGAAATGAAATCTTTCAAGAATTAAATTAAGCCATGGGTTTTCAAATTCACCCTTGAAACAAGGCAAGGAATTGATTTGCTTTGCATTCTCAACACTTGCTTCATGGAAAAGTAATTTTTAAATCTCCAGATCACATGAGATACAGTAGGTTTCTTCTACAGTATATTGAGTTAAGAGCAATGACCCATTGAAAGTACATGTCATCACAATGCTTCATATCACAATGACATACTGACATAAATACTAAAAATGTTAATATTTTCACAGCATGTCTATCTCTAGTATCACAGAAGTGGCACAGCTGGCACGTCTCCTACTCTGCCAAGCCTTTGCTTTATTGTGTAATATACTGTTATATTATCTGTTACTGCATACATGGACCTTGGAGCATTAGGTACCAATAAACTAAGATTTACTGTCTATCCCTGGGAGCAAACTAACACCTTCTAGTCATTCCTCATCCTGAGCTTATGCTTTCTTCCTGCCTCTCCCCTGTCAGTATGCCTAACATCATCCCTGGCACACTGCCAAAATCCTTACCCCCACCCTGCCTTCACTAAAATCTTTATTCATACTTTCATCATTTCCCTCTGCAATACTGCAAATCTCCTCACAGCCATCATAAAACCCCGCAGCCTGAATATCTAGGGACTTGTGGGATGCCAAAGAAAAAAGGCTGCTGTGGGTCCCAGAAAGAGGACTACATCCTCCCTAATTGTCACAGGCACCTCCAGCAAAAACTATAAGTGAGGTCTGCAGGTCCCAGAATTCTCAATGCTCGTCTTCTAGTGTGTTGAGCTTCTGTTTAGCTACAGGCTCCTGATACCTCGCTTTAGAATTTTGGCAATGTTTACTACTCTTCTCAAAACTCTTCTGTATTAAGCCACTGCTGATGGACCTCCTTTACTCCTGTCAGAACTCTCAACTCCATTATGAGCCACCTGAAATCATTATGTGAAGACGGCAGAGGAAGCCTTCCTCTTTATTTGGAGCTTTTATGCCTCCACTCTTACCTCAATCAAGATTAACTTCACTGCCTTTATAATTACTTTTCTGTACTCTTACTTTGCCTTTGTACATTATTGCACAAGACCTTCACAGTGGAAAATAAAACACTTTGTTGCTCTTTACTAAAAAGTGTAAGAAAACAGGAGTTTTTGGTAGCAGCTGTATCAGTGGCACAAAATACATGTTATCAGTACTGAGGAAAAAGAATAAAACAAATAATATAAGAAGCTCAAATAACGAGTGAAATAAAATGGGTGAGAAAAGGAACTGAAAAAGAATGCTGGGAGACAAATTAGGAAGATGATCAAGGCAACAGAGAAGTGTGTTAACAGAGAAGTAAAGAAGTGTTTTTGCATCTCAAGCAAAAAGGGAAAAGGTTGTCCAGTAACAGCAGACTGGACAAAAGAGGATAAAGAAAGGCTAAATGCTACTTCTGGGGGTGCAGTCCTATCTCTCACAAAAATCCATTTAATAAAATGCATCTTCACCCCTCCAGCCCTGTACACCCCAAAAGAAATCAGCATCAGCACCCTGAATTTGGTATGTACACAAAATTTATGAAACATCGATCTAATTCTCTCCCATTTGAGTATTTTCTTCTTCCACATGAACAGTATTATTTTTTAGAAGATTTATTTGCCATTCACAACAAGACTGTCCTTGATATGGAATGACAAAACTTAGACATGAATAAAGCAGCTGTAAAACTGCATGTACACAGTTTGGTAGTCAGGAACAAATCTGCAGCACTTGCAGGAGTCCAATGCCTGCAAAGGTAGGTGGTTCAGCAAGAAGAAGAACAAACTGTATGGAGCAGACTATGCATTTCAGATCGTCAGACTTCCATTTAGCTTGCTGTGATCAGTGCTAATAGGGAAACTAGTGATTCATCTCTAAGGCACATCACAGTGCAACCTCTGTGTCCTGGCTGGATCTGGAATATACAATTAGTTTTATTATCTATGATAATTATTACCTATCTGTACCTTAAAGTACAGATACATTTACTATAGTTTTTTCATTAAATTATGTCATTTTATCTTCTATTACGCCAGTGATACTGCACAGAGAATCCTTTCCACAAAGCTGCAAAACTGAAAATATTATGCAATTTTCAGCATGAAAATAATTGCTGGAATGAGTACAAAGCTGTCTAAAATAACTGCAGATTTGGCACTTATTCTGGCATTAATTATCTTTCTCTTGTTGTTCTTTCTTTCGGGAGGGTGGGGGGGAGAAGGGAGGGAGGTTATTTATTTATTTATTGAGTGTACTCCTTCTATCATACCTTATTTATCTCTTATGTCAGCATGGAAAACTCTCATTTGCTGAACGCTAAAATGAATCTTGAGCACGTGAGTACACTTAGCAGGACTATGACTATGTTTTGGCATACGTAATTCCCTCTCTGAGGAATAATAACTAGTGTTAATAGATGACTACACAGGCTTTTAAAATCTGTATTATTGCTTATTCATCTTGAAATCAAAGACATTATATATAGCAGTAGGAAGCAGCAGTATATATAGCAGTATTTTATGTATGGTGGTATGAAAATTCAGAGATTTTTCAAGTGACGTAAGCATCCTGCTTATCTCAAATCTCACCATCCCTGATAACAACCAAGAGGCAGGTTGCCTTGAACAATGAACTCTTCTCCCACTCAAAGGTTCATCATTACAAAATACTGTCTTTAAGCTGTTGGCTACGAAATAGCGACTTAATTTGCACAAGTTGTGTTGCTGTTTTTTTAAAAGATACTTAGCACAGTCATTTTAATACCATGTAATTTTACTGACATTGACCAAAGGAAATAACAAACACTAACCCTAGGTTAAAAAATTATAAGGATTAATTGGAAAATTGGGCAAAGAGCATGGGATAGAAAACATTTCTGAACATTTTCAAACAAGGATTCAGCATCACATTAGTCTTCATGACTTTGAGGAAACTGACAGCAGAACACTGCACTTTCCTCATGGACACAACTCATCCAAATCATGAGCTTCACAACATTCTTCAAATAAGCCACTGAAACGCATACATCTCATCTCTGAGTTTCAGTGTAGCAATAAAACAAAACATTTGATGAAATATTTCAGAAGCGTGTGACATGTAAAGTCACATAATTTAATGTGTATGAAAGGGACAAAAACCCCCCATAATAAAAACAGCCAAAAATATCTAGTTTACTAACCAAAATTTTCTTTCAAATGCCAGGCAAAAAGTAATCGAAAGTAAGAAGGCAGGTTCCAAAATCTCATTCAAAATATGGTACATCCAAGTAAACCACTAGCCCCACACTGGCATACTGGCTTGATGCCTGATCCAGCTACTTAGTTACCCACTGCTCTGGTTGGAACCATGAGGTTTTTCTTGGATAGCATCCAATGGCACACCAACCAACCCTATCCTGTTTATCTTGAGGCCTGACCAACAAGAAACGCAAATTCCTATAGTACTTATGTTTCAAGCACAAAAATGACATACAAAATGAAGTATGAATGGGGCAAATATTAAGCTAAAATGAATTGTGTCATTTTCAAATTCATATACATATGATAATCAAGAGTTAAAATGTTCAATTTCTACAGTGATAAATTAAGAAAAAAGATTATTTTCCAATGCTTGTAAAATATGCAAGTATGACTACTATTTAGTTGAATAAACTTTATTTGCTTTGGAATAATTTAATAACATCTTTCTCCTTGTAACTAAAATCCATGCATACTCTAAAAGAGCTCTTTATTTTAAAAGAATCATTATGCTAAACTCATCAATTCTAAAACATTTTTAGTTTTTAGTAAAGAAAACAATTGTAAACAGAGAGCTTTTGTAAGGTAGATAGCTATTACAAAGTTCACTTAGAAAATCAATATAGCATTTTAGCTGGAATTTGCTCATTAAACACCCACAGCTCTAATGCAAATTATGATGGAATGAATAAAGCAAATACATATGCTTCTTTCTTTTTATTAAATGTAAAATCTACTGTTAATTGCATCTGGTATGTCATATAAACTTTTCTCCTTAACTATTAAATGGAAGCTTTTACAAAAGTCATTAGAGATTCTCTTTCTTTGACTTGTATAAATTTCAATATTTGTTCAGTAAAGGTTCACAGCAGTTAAATTACATTAACAAATATTATTAGCTACTATGTAAGCCAACTAAGTAAAATACTTATATTGCAGGTAAAACAAATCAATGGGTGTTTACAATAATATTTGGATATGTCCATTTTTAAACAAGCTTATCAAATATCATGTAATTCTTAGTCAAATGAGAGAGACTCAAAGTAGATATTTTCTTCCCAAATACTCAAATTTGTTTAGTAAGCTAATTGTTTTCTAATATGGGCAAAAGTAAATATGAAGAAGATGAACCATACAGAGTATGAGTTTATTGAGTCAAAGAAGTGTACATATTTTCTTAGTTGAACCTGATTCTTTGGCAAACCTGTCTTCTACACTTTTTAAGCTACCTTTAAAACACAGCAGGAGTGAGAAGGCATGTTGGAAATCATTCCAGTTTAAACAGTGGTTCACATTTTCCAAACAATAAATCTCTGGGAGAAGAGAGGTAAGCTCAGTTCCCAGGAAAAAACTGTTTGCTGATTTCCTAGAGGTCATCGATATAAATAGTAAAAATTAAATTAAAAAATTAAATAGAAATTACTTGAGTACTCATATTTATATTTAAAAGCAAGAATACAGGCATGACATTACAAGAAAAAGATCAGAGCAATATCCACACTACCAACTCATAAGATACATTAAATACTATAATAATATAACAATTGGCTTTAAAGGTAAATAAAGCTTATAGAAATGATGATATTTTTGACTTTGCACAGTATTCAACATTAACTGATGTTATACGATAATTATTTTTGCTTTGAATTACATGAAAACAAAATAATACTACAGTTAAGACTCTGCTAAGTGCTTTTCTAACACTAGCTTTAGTGATCGGTTGCTTTTAAGAAAATACACAGTCGGCAAGTTTTTCTGTTAATAATAATATATTGGTGCAAAATAGAAAAATTGTGCAATTTAAAATTTAACATTAGTGGTCAGTGGTTGCTGAAAAATAAGCGACTTGGGATTTTCTTTAGCCTAGATTCTGATACAACCAAGATAACTGACCTGGTTACTCCCATCATTACAGAAACAAGAAATACATAAGAGAGGATATATTTTTTTTTATAAAAAATGCGCAAGACATCTTAAATATTCAAGAATTTCTGGAAATAATCATAAGTAATTATGCCAAACTTTTTGCTGTATGATCCAAATTCTGTCTCAAACAGGCATATATCTATAAGATGAGAGTGAAGGTTGATTTCACAAGAAAAAATGAAGCAAAAAACTGTTTTCTTTTCTACCATTTGAGGTTGTATATTATTTTAAAGAAAAAGTAGAAACACAAAACAACTTACTTGGCCAAATAATACTTAGAATTCAAGATTTCTGTAATAAGCTTCTTGTTTACCCTTCTCTGTTGTTTCCATAAAACAACTGTCAGTTGATATTTATTGTACAGAAACTTTTAAACGAAGATTTCTGTTGCTGTGCTTTCACTTTGTATTGCTGAAGAGCAGCTAGATGATGTGAAGAATTAGGGAAGTAAACTAGGGTGAAATGGAATACAATAAATACTTGCATTTTCCTTTTTATCAGCCATCCCATTTTTATCCTGCATTACCTGATCTCCGTCTATCTAATCACAGAAGGACCTGGAAATATCCTTGCCATTGCTAGATGGACCAATATTATTACATTTCATTTAACCATGTAGATATATGCTTCATCTTATAAAAATACAAATGCATGCGTTTGTTGTTCAGTCAATTTAGAAATCCTCTGAGACTTCTTTTTCTACTAGATTTAATGACTGTGCGCACAATCCTTAAATAAGAAGTCATTCTTATCATAGGCAAATAAACTGAAAAACAGATTTACTGCATTGCTATGAAAGCCTTTAAAATGTGTCACTAATTGGTCTGTGCATACATGTTGCAAAATGCAGATAATCACTAGAAACGTTCAAAGCCTAAGGCCCTGATGCTGGTCTCATTCAGGTTAATGGCAAACTACCACGAGCTCTGGGGTGACTGTTGACTTAAAAACAGTGCTGAAATGTTCTGTTATGAAACAGACAACTTAAGTTACTTGCTGTTGTTTTTTTGAAAACCACCATTCATTTACCTTCAGTTATAACCTATAATTGACAAAATAAAAGCAAAAATAGTGATAAGATGATCACAGGAAAATTGAGTAAGAGTTTTCACTGGTCTATACCAGGAATTATAGACTACAAGTTGTTTACACCTAAATGTGACTTTATAGATAAAGCAATCTGAACAAACACTGATAGAATACACTGACTTTATTGCTTTGTGTTTGTTGTACGTATTTAGTGCACAGCATTCATTTGCTCCTACATTTCCAATGATACAAACACAGCGTTCCTAATAAAAGGCTGAAGTTGCTTAGTGGCAGTTCTGTACAGAGTTTTCTTTGTGTACTTAGATCCTAGTTCAATTAAAAAAAAAAAATAAAGTGAGTAAAGAATAGGAGGGAGTATTATACACAGACCCCAAGGCAGTTCTTGTGAAAGGCAATCCTTAAGCCTCTGCTTCTAGTATACTAAACACAGCTGACTTCAAAACTCAAACAGTAATGCTGTTAAACCTTTTTTTTTTTTTTTCCAGTTAATGATTGCTGATAAATATTTACTTCAGGGGGAAAACAATAAATATTGCAATGAAGTTTGCAAGTTATGATTTGAAAGGTTAAGTAAGAGTTTCTGTAATGTCCCAAGAAATAGAATATCATGAATAAACCCCAATTTTTTACATTCATCAAGCACGATGCAGTGGGGAACAAAGAAGGGGCCAGACTAATCACGTAATTTGCAGAACATACTGGCTAGCTTTTTACAAAAACAAACAAACAAACAAACTTTAGCCCATCAATAGCTTAATAGCTTGTATTTTTAACCTATTTGCTTATTTTATATTGCCAAAGAGCTGCATGCTACTTTTTTTGATAGTTGATGATTCTGACAATTCAAAGCTAAAATTAAATTTTTTCAAATTGAGCTCTCAAAAATTAAGATACCGTCACTCGCAACACTCCTACCTTGAAGTTGAATTTCTTTTTTTTTTTTTCCTCTGTTCTTTAAATAAATAGACCTCCCCACATAGAGGATTCAAATCATACAGCTAGTTTCAAAATTCCCTTATTTATCAGTAAATACTTTGAAAAAATGTAACTGCATAAGGAGGCACAAATAGAACAACGACAATAAAAGCTCAGAATCTTATAAATACATATAGAAATGAATTACGCACTAAAAACAAGTTAGGAAAGTGCATGCATTACCTACTTAAACTGTAAAATGTCATTCATATTTAGGTTTATAAACACAAGGGTTGGGGAACTATTGAGTTCTTTTGGTTAAAGCCCAATATTGGCCTTATTTCGCTTTAATTGGAAGAGGATCTTGAATTCATCTTCTCCATGAGCTATCAGGAACCTGGATTTCTGTTTGTACCAAAGGTTAATAAGAAATGTGTCTGCAAAAGTCAAACAGCATTAAATACCAAAAACTGATTATTATTCTGCAGGAGTTGTTCTTCCACTCATAATCTCTCCATGCTCCAGCCTTCCACGGCTAATCTTTAATGGATGACATGCAAGAAAGGAAAATAACATCTAAAAAGGGACTCTAAATTGAGTTTTGAAGAAATGGAAAATGCTTCTGTGCTGGAAGTTATCGCCACCCTAAGTTTATTACTAGCAAGATTACTTACTTCCTCTTAGTTTATGGGATGCTATATCTAACTTGAAGATAATAGTCATTTGGATTTTAGTTCTCATTTTTACTATTAAAACCATTACTTTTGCACATTCATTTAGTAAATATTTTTCAAGTTAAATCAATAAACACTAAATAACATCCACGACCATTCCCACAGCAGGCTCAAGAATCCCAAAATACCACAAATGTTAATTCCCAGCATTTTTGTATAAACTGATTTTTTCCTGCAGAGTTGACTCTGATTAAGAATAGTATTAGATCCTGGTAACATTACTATCAGATATTGCTGAAAATGCTAGCAAACAAATAAAGAAAATAGCCCCTTGTTATAGAAAGATTTGATAGAATGTATTTCTGACCATATTTTCCTTCAGACTTATTCTTAATCCCAATACACTGGAGCATGATAGCAATATGAAAACAAATTAAGAGAGCTCTGCTGTCAACTGCAGTTTATCTTCTTGAGGTGAGGTATGGTGGATGTAGCTGCCAGAAGCTCAGGGCTTAGATAGCTTTCCAAGACTATAGACACTACCATTGTCTATGTCTGTCACACACAAGCAGCTCATTCCTCTAAAAATTTCTATATATGCCCGGTGTAATTCTTGTTAGGCAAAAATGAAGTAATCTATTCTATCAGTTCACAGTGAGACCTATTCTCTCTGCTGGCTGTTTTGTAGACTTAGTAACACCTCCATCCTTAACGTTCAGTCTGTCCTCCTCCTCCCCTTGCCCTCCCACAGAGGGCACTCATTCCCTTTTCTGTTCAACAGACAAAAGTTCTGCAGTCCAGTATTTCACTATTTCCTTTTCTGTTCTTCATGACCACCTCACAGTTGGTGCTGTGTTTTTTCTTTACATTATTCTGGCCCCAGTTCCTTTATAAAGTGCTCTTCCCTTGATTTCCGTAGCGTTGCCTCCTTCTCTTTTTTTCTAATCTTCAAGACAAGTAGGGAAACTAATTGTACCTTCTGGCAATGTCTCTTATGAGAAGAAATCTAACAGGCTAGTGAAGAATCAATTGCAATCAGTGGCAAATATGTCCACCAGAAATAACACCTCTAGTGGTCAAGCGTATGCAAACAGAACTGCGAATCCCCTCATGAACTGTAAACGCCAGTTTAGTAAAATCTTAAAATAAAAGTCTTCTGAAAATAAGCCATTTATTGCACATGGTAAACATTCTCTTCCACCATGTCCCTCTTTTACATTTATTATTTACTTTTTTATTCTCTCATAAGCCATCTCACAAATTTGCAGTTCTCTTTACATTTTCCTCCGAACAAAGTAAAAATCAAAAAATGACAAGCTTTAGGTTATTTGCTTCTGAAGGCCATTGTAGTAAAATTTTAAGATGGCCTTTGTCTTCAGCTTTTCTGTTCTTCCCAAAGGGCACATTTAGGTAAAGCCCATCAATTAGAGAGTTCCATTTAAAAATAGAATTTTAATATTCCTCAAAGTAGATAACATTTTATGGTGTACCTTTCTGACATTTTTTGCAGTATAATTTTGTGGAGTCATTTTCTTATCATAAAGTCAGTACAAAGTAATAATAAAAATGCAAACACCCATATTTACAAGCTTCACTTTACCATGTGTTATACACTGTGGTAATTAAACATTAACTAGTAACATGAAATCACAGCAGCATGTGCTCTCCTTTCCACAAAGGACTTAAAATAAAGGAAAAATGTTTTTCCTGAAACACACTGAGTCTTTATAATGTTCTGCTTGTCCATTAGAGTTCTCCCCAAGGCTTTTACGACAGACAAGTATAGACCTTCACAAAGACACATACAGACCTCCACAAATTCAGTTCAGTTCACATCATTCCATATTTCAAAATGTTTATTCAAACTTCGGAAGAGTCTTAGAACAGTAATGGTAAGCAAAATGCTAGACATTAACAAGGCTACTGCTGCTACTTTTTTTTCCTTTTTCCAAACAGCCTAAGACTCTTAGCCTCTCTCACAGCATTTAAAGAATTTTATACTTCCTGAACCAGTAAAAGGATCAAAAAGATTATCTTTTTAAAAGACAATCCTTATTACTCATTGCAGCTCTCATTAAAATTTGGCATACTCTTTTTAACTGTAATAACTATGATAATTATTCTATCAATATACCTGCCATACTGTTTTAGGGGGAACATCATGGTTAGGACATAATTAGAAAGTTTAAACAGTAATGCGGGAGAAAACAATTTACTAACAAATATTTCAAATGTTTCCATAACAGGAAGACTAAATAGCATTTAGACAGTCATATATTCATTTCCAGGTTTTAACGAGGCTTTAACACCTATATCAAATAGAGTATTTATGTGCTACAGGTGCACAGAGGTAAAACACTGTGCAAACATCCAAGAACAAACACAAAACTTGGAATTCAACCCAAACAATTTGCATTAGCATTTGGCTGATGGATACAACTATGATGTGCAGCGCAGCCTTCTTTTGTCTTCTGAAAATACAGAAAACAAGATCATTTAGAGTGATAGAAAAGTAAAATTCTGCCTGCATTTCACTTAAACTTGACTTCTAATAGCCATTTCCTCCTTTCTCATCCTCTACCACAGAAAATCCAGCAATTTTCTACTTGGAGTATGCAGAGACTAATTTACTCCCAGGAGTTTCACGTTAAGCGTAAAGTCAGCCATCTGTTTTTCAGTTTATTTTCACTGCTGTTTTCCTAGTTACTCCCTACCCCAATACTGATATTTTGGGAACAGGTATTATTACTATCAATATTATTTGAATATTTATCCTCCACAAGGACACAACTTTACATAGCTTACACTGTATTTATGAACAAATAATACGATTAATTTAGAAAAGTACTCTCATTAATTTATTTGAAACACCTAGAGGAAAACCTCAGAGAACATTTCATCTACCGAGTACAAGATACACACTGTCACCTTTCAATAATAAAAAAAATGCTCACCCTTCATTACTTTAGAAATTTCTGAAATCACAGAATGCAAACTGTTTCCAGTCTTGTGTGTATACCAAAGGATGATTAACAACAGATATAAGCATGTATCCACTCTTAACCATAAACTTAAAAACATTAAGGCCTCTTTCGCTGGAGACATAACATAATCAGATAAAAATTCATTAACTGCCAGAAGAACACATATTTTCAAGAAAGGTGCAGGTCTCTAGCTGAGGTGAATGTGCAACTACCTTCATATACCGGGAGAGGGGTAGTATTGCTCTGCATGAGCTAAAACAATAAGTGGTATTTGAACTGCTGGTTGAAAGGTAGAGGCACTGGTAATCATTATTTCCCCTTGTTTGTTCAGGACCTTCCAACAAAACAAACAACCTTTTTGTGATTGGATTGACATGGTGTTAACAATGCATTTAATGCCCAAATCAGTATGAATACAGGTAAAGCTCCTGCTAATACCAGTACCAGGATGTTAAAGCCACCTATTTTCTAAGCAACTCTAAACAGCCACACATGCACACACACAAAAAAAAAAAAAAAGAAAGAAAGAAAAAAAAAGTCAAATCTTCCCTCCTTTAGCAAATAAAGCTAACACTCACTAGGCCACGTCATATAGCAACCGCGTGTACTGCATGAGCTATATAGCCATCTGTTAAACGCTTGCCTACTGTACCTGCAATCTTTTCTGCAATCTTAGCTTCTGTAGCTCTCTCTTGCAGTTCTAAGTCCAGTTTTATTGTCTTCAACTCCTTGTCCTTTTCCAACACCTCATCTCGAAGCTGAATTGAACAAGTGTAACAAAATATTAAATTGCAGTCTTACTCCCAAAATACAAATATTGGTAATACCACAAATTCAATTTATTTTATTTATTTATTTAAAGGACAAATTTATTTAAGATAAATTGTTTTATCTTGCTCTTTGAGAAAAGCAGCAATGTGGATGCCATTGTTTTCATTTGGGAATCCCCTCTTACGATAATGGGGACGTCTGTGGTCATTCTCACTAAGGAAGTTCAGTTACGTGGAATATAATGTAGTGGTAACTGCATGAGTAGCCTATTTCCCATCAAGAGTACTGACATAATTTATATCTGAAGAGCTGCAAATGTATCATTTTCCATGTGCATCACCAGATAGAAAACAGATATTCTTCTACATGCTGAGGTCTTTCTTTTAATTGGGAATTCGCTGGCTCTGCTTATGGAGAAATGTCTGAGCTTGTCATTGAACAGTCAGTGACATTCCACATAATAACAGGATGGTTGAGGTTGGCAGGCCCTTTGGGTCCAACTGCTCTATCCCCTGCTCAAGCAGGGAAACCCTTAGCAGGTTGCCCAACACCACATTCAAGCAGTTTTTGGAGATCTCCATGGAAGATATGCTTCATAGCCTCTACGTAGCTTGTGCCAGTGCTCAGCCACCTACACCGTAAAGAAGCGTTTCCTGATTAGACAGAATCTCCTGTGTTCCAGTTTGTTCTCACTGCTTTTTGTCCCCTCACTGGGGAACATTTAGTGAAAAGGTTATACATTTTTCTGTTGTTTATGCAGATACAACCATTCCTAATGGTAGAAATAACACAGAGGTACCCAGGTGAGGTTGCTATATGGATCTCATGTACAGTATATGAGTTCCAGATTACGTTCATGAAACATTGGCTTTAGTTTTGCTAATTTTTTTGCATTTAAGAGCTCAAAAACTTATAATGAAATGCTTGAGCCACCTAAGATTAGGAATGGAGTGTTTAATGAAATAGATCACGTGTACTGCAGAACGTAAGTTTCAGATTTTGAATTGTGCCATAGTGTCATCATTTGAACTACTCTATTATAACAGAGAAGCTACAGTCCTGTCTTTATTATATCAGAAGTACAAAAGAGAAAAGAGGTAGCAAAGGCAAAACATACTCAAATTACATATATAAAATACACTGTCTGCTCTGATAACATGAATAGGATGCCAGTCATCACTACAAAGTGTTCTATTGTAAATAATTCCACACATAATATGTTTTATGTGGAGACTCCAGTCCACAAGCTTTTTCAAGCCAAAGAAAACTTTTCCATTAGCGTCAGCAGGTTTTTTTTAATCCATGATGCAGGAACTTACGTCACTGATTAAAAAGGTCAAAGAGCAGGATGAAAGATTTTTTAATTCTGGAAAAGCAGTTGTTAACCAGGCACTAACAATCTAAAATGACTAGAAAGTTATTGTTTAGAGTGCTTAAACAAATAACAAAACTAAATTAGGAACAGTTTAAAATTTATGCTTTATGAGACAATTGTAAAATAATAAATTCTGTGATCTGAGAATCTAAATTGTACCTTTTTATTTTTGGCCCTTAGAGTGTCCAATTCTTTTAAGAGGAATGAAGTTTGTGTCTTTCCACCAAAACCTGTGGGATCTTCCCTTGAAGATATAAATTCAGGGAGTATTTTCCCTCTACTTCCTACAGCACCACTTAGAGGAGAAAGAACAAAAAAAGTTAACGGAAAGAACACTTCACCCTCCCAAAATGTATGCAAAAATAAACTAACAAAATTTGTTAACTGTTACAAATGTGTTCAGAAGCAATAATAGAAATGTGTTTCTATTACATCTTAAACCTGTAAGTCTAAAAGAAAACTTCTAAGTATGGAAATAATAAGCAAATATACTACAGTGCTAATGCATAAAACTGATGAATAGAAAGTGGCTATAAACAGAAAATGCTTATGAGAAGCAAATATTAATATGGAAAAACAAAGCAGTGAAACATCTGCAGATCAAATTGATGCTTAGATTATAAGAAACCAAATTCTTCAGGATGAACAATTTCACATTTACTGAAAGGAGAAGATATAGAAGTTAGTATTGCAGAAAACTACAAAATTATAGGGCTATTCTAATTATTATATTTGATGGCAAGAATTCCAGTTTTAAGATTACTTTATTTAGCCAGAGACAGCGAAAAATGAGAAGAGATTCAATTACGTGCAGGGCCACCAACCTCCAGATCTGATACTAGATGAGGCTGCCTAGGGCTCCATCCAACCTGGTCTTGAATACCTCCAGGGATGGAGGTATTCAACCTCCCTGGGCAGCTTATTGCAGCACCTCACCACTCTCTCTGTAAATAACTTCTCCCTGACATCCAATCTAAACCCTCCTTCCTTGAGCTTAAAATATATTATATATATATATATTTTTAGTATATACATTACAGTGCATATATTACATCACATATAGGATGTGTGTGTATGTTTCTTAAGATTTCAATATAGGGCCATAGCTTAGTACAAAACTTAAGGACAGAATAGAATCGTCAGATTTGCTCTTCTCTAGATTTCTGTCACAAAGTATTACAACTCCTCACCTTTAGTCTTCCGACTTCACCTAGATTTCACCCTGATTCATTCTTGTTTCCTAGCTTATGCCATCTAATTGCCTAATCAGTCACCATACTTAGGGTACATTTATGGTGTAAAGCCACACATACTACTAGACTTTAGATCACCCTTTCTAAATCTGTACAATACGCGCATTTTAAATTACCTGAAGAGATTACAATTAATTGAAGTACCTACAGTGTGCAGACAAGCCACTGCCATGAACATATTCTTTATAAGTGCTGGAGGAGACAGTGTTAAAATGCTGCATTCCAACAGGAAAGAAGGACAGATACGGTTGTCACAGTTACATGTACAAGCCATCAACTAGTACTCAATGCCTAGACAAATCAGTTTTCCTAGTCTAAGTAAAAAGATTTACTGATTCTCAACTTCCCTGACATTATAAAATATTATAGCTACTTTGTTTGCATTATGAATTTTAGAAAAAAAAAAAAAACATATTTTGAGGTATTTCTGTACCTTGATTCTCCAGGACTGGAACTGAACTGCGCACACACATTTGGAGATCTTCCTTGACTGGTTACTAGCAAATCTGAAAGTTTCAGTGCTTCATCTTCTGCTTGGATGAAAAAATCCGCTTTTCTGGAGGAATTTGGATGAAATTGAAATTCTGCACAGAAGTCTTCTCCTTTCTGTCCCAGGTTGTGGGTTTCTAATTGGAAACAGAGATGAATTTTTAATTTTATTTTTCTATTTGGAGAAAAAGAGCATTTTTTATCACTTAAAAATGGTTTGCTATGTTGTTATTTTAGCAAAAGTTTAGTTTTTCAAGCACACCTTCTTCATTCCACAAAGGAATGAGCACTGTGCTGCTCCAGGAGCTGCCATAGCAGTTACTGCCTACTTACCAGACTTTTCTCATGCAGTCCTGAAAAATTCACTACCATTTCCCAATCCTTCTTCCCCTTCAATGACTGCTTAAAATGACCTTGCAAACCATCTACCTATCTTTTCGGGAAAAAAATTATCCTAGTGAGGCATGATGAATTTCCACTCTAAAGAAGTGAATTTTCGCATTTTGAACTACAGTTTCACTTACATTGAGGTCTTTTTCAAATTTTGGTTACAAAAGGAGTATTAACAAGTTGTAATTAGTGACAAACAACTTAAGGTCCCACTGGTCACTTCCAGAATGCGTGAACTAGAGGCTCATACAACTAAAGAATCCAGAGAATGCAAAGCACAAATTGTGTCAAAGGGAAAAATCATCTGATTATAAGGTTGAGTATGACAGGCAATTCTCCTAAGCCTGGCTACTAGATATTTTTTTTTTTTATGATGTATTTCTGATATCATGGTACTTAAATAAAAGAAGGATCTACATACCAAGAATATTCTTTCATAAAGCAAGAACAAGTTTTAATTATAGAACTATATTAAAAAATGATGAGGAAGACATTAAAAAAAAACTGAAAATGGAAAAAAAAAAGTATTTTTCACAAGTAGGGAACACATAGTGAAGCTTTTGCTTATTTAATAAAGTTAGCATTTCCAGTCATTTTGGATAAATTGTACTTTAAATACTCTTTGATCCAACTTATTACTTCCACATACAAAAATGAGAACAGATTCATCAAAAATAATAAGAAACTGACATCTAGTCTGTCATCTGTCTAATTGACAGATGACAGATGTCTAATTGACAGCACCAAGGTGTCATGCTGCATATAAAACAGAAAAGCACAAATTCCAAGCGAAAAAATACTAAAGCACGTCTGTAAAATCAGGTGCAAGAGATTCTTCTTTCCGTGAAGAAGAAAAGGCACAGACAATGGCACAGGTAACATCCTGAGAGCAAAAAGAGAATCTTTTTTGTGGATTGGCTGGAGATGGTTTAACAAGTCTCCACAAAAAGCTGTGCATTACCATCATGTAGAGCAGTTTTCACACGTGCAACTCATCAATATTCTCAATCTACAAGTTCTCTTGAATCCCCTCTCACCATTCCTCTAAACTGCATCCAGATTTTCATACTAGAGAAACAACAGACAACAGTGCAGCAGAATCCCTGTTTCTAAGTAGTAATAAGCATGAGGGGATCATAACCTGATAAGACACTAATTAACAAATATAATCTACTACTGCATCCAGTACTGTGATCAAAATGTATTCCTTGTATCAGATCCTTTTGCAGCTAATGCTATAACTGAACATAGCCACGTAGATTCTGAACAAATGTACACTGTTCACTGGCTCAGCATCCTGTAGGCTTGTGAGCAGATATAAATATTGCAAATTATGCTGTCACACTCTGAAGGAGGGGTGCAATGCTTCAGTTGCCTTAACAATCTTTTCCTTTCTTCTTTGGGCATCAACATTTTCACCAAGGCTGTCATCCCTGTTGCAGGCTGTGCTGGTCTCAGATGGTGAGATTCTCAAAGGCAGATCTTACCAGTAAAGACTGAGGTGAAGACATTGAGTAACATAGTCCTTTCTCACCACAGCCTCTGCTGCATTTGAGCAGTGGGGCAACATTTCTACACTGTTCCTTTTACACTTTATATATCTGTAGAATCCTTTTTTGCTTCTCATCTGTTTTAAGATTAAACTCCAGATGGGCTTTGGTTTTCCAATTCCAATCCCTGTACAAAGAATCTCTCTGCATTCTTCCTGTTCCTGTTTCCACATCTTCTATGCCTTCATTTTATGCCTGAATTTAGTCAGGAGCAAAAGGCATTTGGCTGCCTTTGCTTGATTTCCTGCTTGTCAGGATAGACCATTTTTTAGCTTGGAGTAGGCAAATCTTGAATACCAGTGAGCTCTCTTTAATATTGCATCACTCCAGGACTGAATCCTATATAATTCTTCCAAACAGATCACAGAGGAGTATCTATTCTCCTGAAACCCAAGGCTGAGGTTCTGCTTCTGTCCTTCACCCTTCTCTCAGGATCCAGAACTCTACATTTCATAACAACTGCAGCCAACGCTGTCTCCCAGTTTGGTATCTCCAGCCAGTACTTCCTTATTTCTAAGTACTGGATCCAACAAAGCACCCTCCCTTGTTGTCTCTGCAATCACTTTCTTCAGCAGTTGTCAACAAAGGACTCTTCTACACTGTGTCCTGCTGTGTTGGCCTTCCAGCTGATTACCAGAATCACTGAAGTCCCCTATGAGGTCCACGGCCTGCAAACATAAGGCTGCTGCTTCTTATCTGCAGGAGGAGATAAATATCTGCAGATTAACTCCTGATTAAATTGTGGGCCAAATGGAAGATTGGGATACTTCATGTGTCCTTTCATTAGTATATGAAACCTTATGGAAACAAGAAAAGAATTTAGTCTGGGACTAGGCCTGTTTTGACGTCTATTACTGCTAATGTTGCTTCTTTAAGCAATTTATATTTGCTACACACCTTTCATCCAGATTCAATTCCCTCATGTGCATGGGTAAGACTGAGCACCATACAGCAAACCTGCAAGTGGCATTCCTGGAAATACTAGATGAAAAACAGAGGAACTATCTTTCCCCCTGTTGGCACTGTAAAAGAGAACAAGACAGCAGCCTTCTCCACTCAGAATCAGAAGGACTCTGCTCAATGGCATTAAAGTTAGAAGTTTTTTCACTTGTTTCAATAAAGCCTCAATTGTTTTGTTATTTTCTTTTGTCAACTTGCTAAATTTGTCATTAGAATGCTTTGAGGAAGGCAATTTGAACACAGTTAGATCAATAAGGGCAATGAATTTTTTATTTCTAAAAACACTTCTACATTTAGTCTGTGACACTGCTCCCCACCCCAAGTAATTTAGGCCTTGGTATAAGGTAGAGTCTTGTCTTCCCTTTAAACCAAGCAGCAACGTTAATCAATGCACTTCAGTGCTTTTCTTCATGCCTCCTGCAAATTGTATTATGCACTAATTACCAATGCTGCAGAGACACACTGGGGAGTAAGTAGCATTTGCAATAATCAGGCTGCACAAAGAACATCAGAGAAAGCATACAACAGCCTTGAAATCTTCATGAAAAATGGTGTAGTTTTCATTAAGTGGTATCACCACCACTGATTCTGGTTCTTTAGTACACTAAACAACATATTTTCCATATAGAATAGAACAAGCTCAGTAGCTCAGATTAATATTTCACTATAGGGAGAAGCAGAATAGCTGATCTTCTGTTTTATGTATTTATCTTGAATGAATAGCTCATTCACATTAAGGGAAAGAAAGGCAAATGTTAGGAAGAAGAAATATAAAGACACTAGAAATAAAGCTGGGAATTGATTATAGGGGAAGAAGGAAGAAGATAATGTCGCCACAGCTTGAAATAGTAAAGGTAGAACAGACTTCAATGTTGGTAAGCTAGAAATGGTTAAAAAGTCAAAGTAAAAATATTAAATCTAAAGCAATTGGAAGGCAGCCGCAATTTCTCAGAGCTTTTTCTCAGAAAGAGGGGACCGGAAGTGACAGAAGTGAAAGAGCATCAGAGAATCCTTTAATATGGAAACTCATAATACAGAAAGATGCAAGTGCACAGAAGGCAGAGTTTTGCCTTCAAGGCCAAGGAGGCAGCAGCCCCTTTTATGCACAGCTGGTGAGATGCATTCATCATTCCACCATCCAGCAAAGCTGGATCCTCTTCTGTCTGCAATTTTTAGCACCCCCCTATCCGATCTGCTCTGATCACCTCTGAGATTTGCAGGGGGGTCTCTGAGGAGCCACAACAAAAGGAAAAAACAGCGGCAACAACAACAAACCTAGAACATGCACACAGCACTGTAGAATCTATGCTAGGCTACAATCCATCCTGCAGAGGATGATGGGGACATCAGAAGTCCCAAACCAGCTTCAAATGTAACAATAGCTATTCAGAGATTTCAAGTACTTTAAGTCAGTCTGTAGCACAGATAAAGCATGTTCTTGTCTGCCTGCAAAAGACTGCATGAATGAACCCGTAAAGGAATGGGACTAAGAGAACAGAAAAAGGAGTAAAATAGGGAAGGAAGAGAACAACTATACGCATTTCGGGGAAAAAAAATGCAGAACAAAACATGTTGCTGTACTTGAAGAGCTGACTACAACCTTAACGACTAAATCCCTCCAAAATCCACTTGTTAACAAACTAATAAGGACACATGTACTCCTTTTTCCCCGCCTCTCTCCTGGGGCATGGGTCTTTGGGTCCCCCCACACCGTTAGTCATGGAAACAGGCCAAATCGGCCTGTAAAGTACTGACAGTTTGACACTGTTTCCCATAGTATTCTCATGAAGAAGCTGGCAGCCCATAGCTTGGGCAGATATGCTCTCCGCTGGGTAAAGAACTGGCTGCATGGCTGGCCCCAGAGTGTGGTGGTCACACCCAGCTGCTGACCAGCCATGAGTGGCATTCCCCAGGGGTTGATACTGGGACCTGTCCTATTCAGTATTTTTACTGATGACAGGATTGAGTGCACCTTCAGTAAGCTTTCAGATGACACCAAGTTGGGAGAAAGTGTCGATCTGCCAGGGTAGGAAGTCCCTGCAGAGGGATCTGGACAGGCTGGATAGCTGGGCTGAGGTCAGTGGGATGAAGTTCAACAAGTCCAAGTGCCAAGCCTTGCACTTTGGCCACAACAAACCCAGACAGCCCTACAGAATTAGGGCAGAGTGGCTGGAAAACCATGTAGAGAAACAGATCTGGGGTACTGATTGATGCTCAGTTGAACACGAGCAAGCAATGTGCCAGCAAGAAGGCCATCATGGCATCCTATTTCAGAAATAGTGCTGCCAATAGGAGCAGAGATCATCCTCTGTGCTTGGCACTGGTGAGGCCACACCTCGAGTACTGTGTACAGTTTTGGGACCCTCACTACATGAAAGGGTGCTCAGAAAAGTCAACAAAGCTGGTGAGGCATTTGGAGCACAAGCTTTATGAGGAGTGACCAAGGAACCTGGAACTGTTTAGTCTTGAGGAGGCTCAGGAGAGACTTTATTGCTCTCTACAACTACGTGAAAGGAGGTTGTGGTGAGGTGGGAATCGGCCTCTTCTCCCACGTAACTAGCAACAGGACTAGAGGGAACAGCCTTAGGTTGCACCAGGGAAGATTCAGGTTGTACATTAGGAAATAATTATCCAAGAGAGTGGGTAGGCACTGGAACAGGCAGCCCAAGGAGGTGGTGGAGTCACTGTCCCTGGAAGTGTTTAAGAAACTTTTAGATGTTGTACTGAGGGACATGGTTTAGTAGGAAATACTGGTGATAGGTGAATGGTTGGACTAGATGATCCTAGAGGTCTTTTCCAACCTTGGTGATTCTATGAACATTCTATGAGCATTCTATGATTCCAACTTTCCCAGCTCTGGTAGTTAAGTTAGTACTATGCCTGAATATTCATTCATGAGCTGAAAATGACGACTAAGTCTTTCTGACAAAGACAAATGTTCATTCACGTTAACCACTGCAACTTCTACCAAACAGAACGCTTGGGAAAGGCTCAGATAACTTAACAATTCACCTCATACTGTATGTCTAAGAGGCATAAATCCTGAAAATGAGTGGGAAACGCAAAAGTAAAGGATTTTATAGATATAGATATGCAAGAAAAGAAATTGAGGCTGGTAGAAGAAATCTGATCCTATTGCTTGGCATAAGCAGAAAAAATAAGAGTTGGGTTAGGATTTGTGCACTTTCAGAGCATCTGTCCTTTCCTTTTTAATTTCTATTGGAGTTAACACAGACACAGCATGTATAATTAACATGCATATCTCAAAGTGCATTATATTATTTTTCACTTTCTCTCAAAATTTTACTTTCTCCAAATTCCCAAGAAAAGACACAGTTCTTGTTTTCAAGAAGAAGGTAATTCCTGTTTCTGGAAAACAATTACAAAAGCTCCATACCTAAAATTTAAGCTCAAGATACATTTTCTTGAAGAAAAAAAACAAAAACAAAACCAAACAAACCCAAAAAGCCATAACTAAAACAAACAAGTGCAACTTTACTCACCTTTGGGTTTATTACAAATATACTTAAGATATAGTTACTTAGTCCCCTTCAGTATCACGTAGTTCACTGACAACCAGTAACTTTCAATTACAAATAAATCACTGATATTTTATGGCACACTTCCTACCGTTCAAAGAAAACTGGACAACATTTAAGACAGTTGTTCAGTAGGACTCAAAGATCTCACTAAATCACTTGGGCAGCAAGACAGAATGGCAGTCACAGGAAACCTGATAACATCAAGGCTGAGCTCTGAATATTTTTGTAATATAAATCTAATTCCTTTTAATTTCTCAGTGCTCTGCATAGCCAAAAATATCACACAAAGAAGTGCCAAGGCATTGGTGCTTATAAAGAGGAAATATTCACAGATGCATTGTATGTTCAGTGTTACAACAATCATCAAGTGAACAGGATGAGGCAACTCTTACTGAGATAGACTATGTGATCCTACTGTAAGAAACAACTGACAGAGGTTCATTTCAAATAAATCTTGAAAGGAACATTTTCTCAAGATATTTTAGAAAGGATACGTAAGTACCATGATAGAAATTTTAGTATGAGCAAGACTGAAAAACAAAAAAGTCATGGTGGAAATAAAACTGCAGAAGTTTGTGTTTTATCATGGAGCCTCACTGGTGGCCCTTGCTCCATTCTCCTTGGAGAAATGGAATTCTTTTCTTTCCATCAGAGAGGCCTAATGCAACTTGAATAACTGCAAAAAACAACTAACTTCAAATGAATTCCAAGAAAAATATATCATTTTTACCTATTAATGATAACGTTTACAGAACCAAAAGATTAAGAGGAATTTCAAATCATCTTTCACATTCCTTTATGATGACCTTAATACACATGACAAACTACAGTATTTCTATGTTAGAAGACATGCTGACATGCTGTGTACACATACAGAAACTTCACGTAATTTCAGTAGAAGGCAGAAGAAATGAAACCACTTTTCTTTTTTACATTGGCTATAGTTTTAATACAGAAAATGTGAATAATTAAAGATGTCAGTTAATCTTTTTAGAATTCAGATTAATAAAACAGTAAAACTCTCATGAATGATCATTAGCTATGGTTTGTACTTATTAAGTCCAAAATCCCAATCAAATATATCAATGTATTCTTATCAGAATTTTACTGAAAAAGTTCTCTGCAAATGAAGTAAAAATAACTTAAGCTGTATTTGGAATTAAAGCTTGCTTTGTATCTCATAACATAAACACACACACAAAAAAAAGAGGCTTGAAAATATCTTTTTGGCAGCTAAAATACAGACAAAAGTCGGAAGTTTAATGATTCATTTTTAATTCCTTAAAGGAATCTGAAGAGAACACTGAATTCATTCTGTGATGGCAACTTAAGCAGGGGGTGACACCTGTGTTACTTTGAGCGCTTCTTTATTCACCTGTACTTGCATGGAACACTGGCAACACCCTTCATAAAAAAATAAATTCAGAAGGAGATTAAGAACAGTTGGAGTTATTCTGGCAAAGGCTATTTTTACAATTCTCTGAAGACTGATTATTTTTGTAATGATGTTTCCCTTGTCTGTCTCTCATCAAGTCTTTCGCTCTCCTATTTTGCATCTAAGCAGCAGTTGAAGAAAGAACCATTAGAAAAGGTAGAAAAATGCTTCCAAGTGTTTAAAATAAGTGACCAGCCATTATTTCGGTAGTCACCGCCGTTAAATAGTGATGCATTTATTAATGTGCAAATATCACACATTTCCTTTGGCATTCCACTCTCTGTTTGCAATTCATTAACACACAGTTATTTTAAAATATTAGTCTCTGAGAAGACACCAGATTTTCACTGGATTGGTCTCATACTTGAAAAAAGCGTTTTTATACTCTGAATGCATCAAAACAGCAGAATCTTTAAACAGACACTAAGTGGGATTCACAGCAACACAATGTTAGTTCTAATGGATGGATGATTGTGTTTGGTCTTTTGAAACTTTGAAGTATAGGTAAGTCTTGATCACACAAATTAATAAATCCTAAAGCTGGAGTTAACAATAACTATTACACCCAAATTCTGCAGCTTAGCCCAGCCAATTTTTCAAAAGGTCAGGTTGTGAACTGGAGAAGATCAGGGAGGTCCACCGCATAGCTTTGTTGCCAGGCATCTCTCGTCTGGATTGTTGCAGGCATTTATTAGTATTCGTCAGCAGACTCAACAAAGCAAACAAGAAATTCAAGCACGAATAATAAAATGAAATGCTGCTATATAACCCTTTGTCATTCAGCAAATACGGGACTTTTTAGCTACATTGTTCCTAAACCTGGGTTACTACTTTAATTTTTCTCCACAGTGCTGACTGAATGAGTATGCATGTGTGTTAAATGCAGAGCTCCCTTAACAACTGCAGGACTGCCATTTAATCTGTTGGTAGATGGACCATTTCCTGTGGGAACTCTAGCTATGATTTCCAGATCCACCAAATAAATCTCAGATTAAGATTCCAAATGAAACCTGCCTTTGGCAGATAAAAAATGTCAAGATGGATATAAACAGTAAAATTATAAATTATCTAGGTGTTGCACGATGACTTGATGTGCGTTTTTTGTTTACACTTTCCCCGATATCACAACTATACAAGGCATTCATCAAATGTCACACTTTCATAATATTGGAGGCATCATTAAAACTGTTTGGCTAAGGACCTTGAAGTGTTTAAGCAGTAGCTCAAAAGTATATTTGTGCAAAGTAGAAGAATAAATTTACATATCAGCAGCAGCTCATAAGGGATGGGTAAATATTCTGTTTATCTCTCATTGTAATTCAGGTTAGTTTAAATACAGGGTTTCAGGATATCATTACAGCCTATATGGAGTTATTACATAATTTCCAAACATAGTGTGTGCTAGAGTTTTACTAAGCATGCTGTGTTTATATTTTCTAAAACAGCTGAAAACAAAGTAAACTCTTCTATCCCAGTTTTCTTTTGCTATTGTGATTCTAGACAATTGCTTTTCACATATAGCCTCTTTCATTATCTAAATCTTAATGATCCAGAACTCCCTTTTATCTAGGCAGGGTCATGTTTCCTGATGCCCATTAATTATAGTGGAAATTCTCTTATCCAAACGTACTCAACCTCCCCTATACCACAAACAAACAACTGAGGCTTTGCTGAATTTCGTGTTCCAAGCTACGTCCCAGAAAACTACACACAATTATTAAAAAAAATAATAATACTGTAACTTTAAATGTCCAACATAAGAGAAATGTCACTGTGTGAAGTGACAGGAAGACACCTCAACCACATACCCTGATACATGCATACCTCTACTAAAAACACACATGGACTCTCAGAGGTGAATCTCCAACGCACTCTGGAGATTCAGGGCATGCTTATTTATTAAATAAAATCCTTTGTTACACCTTCATGCTGAACTTAAATGTCATTCTAGTTAATAAAGTACTAGCAGCAAAAGTTTCTAAAGAAGAAAATAACCAAATTTCTGCACTTTTGCCAAGTCTTCTAAAGGTCCTCCTGATGCACCACATAACAATCACTGTGAAATAACTGCTGCTCCTTCCTGAAGCACATTTCAAGACATTCTGAAGTCAGCTGCACTCAAATATTAAACACTAAGGAGATTCAAAGTGCAATACTTCAAGGTGTGCCCTCTCCCCATCTGTACTGCTTGCAGGACTTGGTGCAGACTGGGCACTTCTTATTTTCAGCTTTTTAACAAAATCACATCACAACACTTGAATGAGTCAGGCAGATACCGAAAACTTATTTGTGCTTCTTATGACAAGTCTTTTTCCACTCAGCCTGTACAAATGTGCTATATTTAAGAATATACTAGAAATATATAAGAAAAGAATGGGGTAGGAAAAGGAAATATGAGAATTTATATGTATGAAAGAGGAATTATTTTTATAGGAAAGATTAGATAGCAGTAGATCTTTACATCCTATACTCTGCAGAGAAACCTGCCACCATTCTTACCACTTGAAAATGGGCAGCTAGCATGCAGCGAGCCTGAGGCTGAAAGCACAACACCCATGCAAGACACAGATTGAATCACATGTTGAAGAGAATACTGTCTCTGTGTGTATAATGTGGATTCCTCTGCATAAATACACATGCAGTGTTCAGGTCTTCCTCCTTTTCCAGATAAGCAGCATTCCTTATTGCTAAAAACAGGGAAGGAAAGGAAGAACAAACTCACAATATCTCATCTTGAGGCATGTGAAAGAAGAAACAGACTTCAATATGACAACTGTTTATTCTGCATCTACTGCAGCCTTGGAAGAAAAACTTCAGATTTACTCTATCCTGCAGTTGTAACTGATGTATTGTGGAGAAAAAGGAAGCAACTCTTCTACCACCAATTGCTTTCTGACCTAGCTAGATCATCAGACAAAAAAAAAAAAAAAAAAA
>NW_024884586.1:30123857-30216207 GCF_019232065.1 Centrocercus urophasianus | reverse complement strand
AAAAAAAAAAAAAAATTAAATAACTGCACAGCTTGAAAAATTAGCTTTTCTTAATGACAGTTTACAAATAAATGGTGAGGGGCAGAAGTTTCATTTCTAGGAAATTAGTGAAAAAAGATTATACATTTTATTTAGCCTATGCATATGACTGCCACTGCCCTCAATTACCATGAACACAAAAGTAATGGCTGCTGATGAAGAGCATTTATAGATGGCAGTAAATAAATGCACAAAACATTCTAGTGAGTATTTATTCCCTGAAATATTATTCATTATGCAGCAAAAGAATACAGAAGTATTTTTCTAAGCAATACAGACACACACACGTCATGACCATGATAATACACGGAAAGCTATGGCCAGATTCTTAACAGAAAACATCACGCACTCATGCAACACAAATGAATGCACAAATACACAATGCAATGAAAACTACTGTCTACAAATAAGCTTGTGGCATGCACTTGTGTCTAAGCAGTTCTATATACAGATAATTTGGTCATTAGGTTTGCATAGCTGTTCTCCTCTCTTTCTCCTGGATGAAGCAAAACTAGAAAGCAACAGCTCACCACCTAATCCAACACTTTTCAGACTTCCTTGCACCATCTGATTCTGCAATCCCATTCCAATCTACATTGTCTTTCATACTGGAATCTCCTCTGAACTATAGTTTCCAGGCAGGCAATTTTAAAGTATTTTTATGAGTCATGCAAATATTCTCTTGCAGGACAACAAGCTATAATTAAAGTGTCCATATTTATCATAACTTAGAACTGACAACAAATTCTTAAGGGTGAAACTGGTTCATTGACACATATTTCTGTAGATGCTTTAAGTAGCGACTTAGAAATGTGCATTATTCCCCTGCTTGAAAAATGTAACATCTATCTTTTAAAATAAGTCAACCACTTTCCCATTAAAAACAAACATCTTATGAATTTTAATAATTACACAATGTATTTTATTCTAGATCAGCAAAATCATAAAGTTGTTGTCAAAACAGACCAAACAGTATTCTGTATTCTAAAAATTCACCCTAATTTCTGCCTTGTCCTTAAAAAACAAGTTCACTCAGAAATATGACCCAAGTAAAACACTACAGCAGTGAAAAACAAGTATACGTTCACTCATTCTAATCCGTACATGGCATGAGTCAAATGAAACACAATTTCCAATATTTCAACACTTACTGCTTCACTATCATTATAACTCTTTTGAAAAATTGACATATCAGGTCATGAATATATATCTAAGGACAGAAAGAATACTTTTATATTTTCACATTATTAATGTTTCTGCATGTTTTTTCATGCATGTAAACCCTGAAGAAGTAACAATGCAATCCAGGTGCAGAGTGCATCTACAGCCCTACAACATTAAGTGATGCAGCTATTTACTAATATAATTTATATATAATTTTATTATTATAATTTATTTTTATAATAAACGATGATCCTAGACTTTATAGTTTCTATTCTAAATATTTTTCCTTTCGAAATTACAGAATCTTTACTGGCCTGCTGCCAACATCCCTAATACATTCCCTCAAGTATTGTTAGAAAAGTCACTATCTTTTTAAAAACTGAGTCCTATGGTAAATAATAAACAGTACATTTAATCAGATACAAACTCAAAATAATAAATCTTGGACTTACTGATCCAAACAATCCAGAATGCTAAAAACAAATTATCAACTTTCAAACACTTCAGATATATTAAACATCGACTTTATTTTTCAAATATTTTATAACACCTATTAACAGGCTACATATTAACCCACATAGCCACCACAAACATACCACTTCTCAGTACCTAGCATTTAAAAAAGATAACTCTCATTGCTTAACTGCATTTTCATCAAGCCAGCTAAATTTAACCTCAATTTATTCAGTATGTTATTAAAAATGAATACTATTAGTTTTTTTCTAAAAAGAGCTTTTGAACTTGCAAGTAGAAACAGCCAGCTACAGTACAGCACCCACTGCAAAAAGGAAAGATATCACAGATAAAGAAAGTAGAACACAGAAAAGTACACAATTCAACTTTAGACATTTAAACAGAAAACTTAAAGTTGCTCTAGTTTTTTTTAAACTTCCCTAAGAGTACAAACAAAGACATTATGTGATGATTGATAAAAAAAAAAAAAAAAGAGATAAGAGGGTATTAATTTTTCTTTCCAGTTTTTCTGTGACCATATGAATAACTCTATTAGATTAACTAATAGGTAAGTGGTAGCTTAGAAGAAATAGCTTTCTTAACAGCACAAACTGTTAATTTAAAGCATCAGAAAAATAATGCATATGAAACTCAGCAAATATCCAGTTTTTAAAGTATCTGAGAGCTGCAGAACAGCATTTCTTGCAAATGGATAGAAAGCATTTCACAGAGAATCAGTTTATAGTATTCACTTGCAGCCTACTCTGGAAAAGTTAACCTTTTGAACCATTCTTAGGGTATGCTGACCCCTAAAGGTCTAAAAATACTAAATCTGACTAAGCCATAATACACTGAAAGCATAAATTCTCAGAATACATTCTCCATTAAGTTAACAGACCATGACTATTGCTTTTTTCAGTGCATTTGATCCTAGAACGTTTTTAATTTATCTCAATAATAGCCCGAAATATCATTATTAAATTGGGCCTACAAGTAGTTTGTCATACACAATATAGAAAGGAATTCCTGTAAATACTAAGAAAGGTATAATCTCCAAGAAGAAGCGTTTCTACTCTGTTCCAAACATCAGACTCTCCTTATGGAAACACTTGTCACTTACTGTGGCTTCTGAAAGAAAACATACAATAACATTCCAAAAAAGAAATACACAAAATACTATCTGTCTCCCATACAGGAGGCATCTTTGATGTAACACACCTGTTCCATATTTTTTCAATCTACATAAAGCCACCTTCTGGAAAAAATCCACCCTTCTATGATGTACTGAATATCTCCTTCCTGTGTGTATGCTTTCTTCAGTCTTTTTATATTGTTATCTAGATACAGGTCACTTTCTGACACTTCTGCAGTCAGTCATGTAGCATCCTCTCAAACTCAGCCTTTGTAAAACTTTCTCTCACAAAGCATAGAAAAAAATATCTGAGAGCAACACCGTGGTCATCCAAATACAAAAATATCCTTCTGTCCTGATGAAATTTAAAACTCTATGAACCACGGAAGTGGTGAAGTTCCTTCCAAACAAACAAACCAAAGCCCTCTCAACCTCATTACTGCCTATATGTGGTTGAGGTAGTAGTAAGAAATTACTAAATATTAGTGGATGTCTTAACTGTACTTTAGCCAGGTGTGAATAGACAAGAAAGTTAGAGATAGCCTTCATGTTTGTTGTTTACTTTCCCACATTTTTAGTAAGTACAATATACAGGCTAAGAATTAAAATTATACTTCTCAGAATTTTAATAAAGTAGTTTCATAACTCATAAAGTAAAGTTGATAAACGACATTTGTTACTTTGCATGTACATATACAGAAGTCTGGGAAGAATCGTATTTGTAGTTGCTCTCCTGTTAACCCAAACACTTTTAAGAGGCGGTGTATTTTTTTCTTTCCTTTTTTTCTTTACTTCCAAAGTCAGCTATGTATCGGCAAGAACAAATACATTCCAGTCACTGCCTAGCACTGGTAAAACACCTGAGGTTCCTTATTAATATCTTAGAAGTCCTTACCTTCAGACAAGTTCTCCATTTGTTCTTCTCAAGTTGTTTGATCTGGCACTAGCTCCAGTTTTTCCTCCAACATTTCAGAGCTAAAATAAAGCAAACTCTAGATAAATAAACTTGAAACAATACATTATAATACACCTATACTTTGCTTTCATTTGACATAAAATTTAAAGACAAATGATTTTAGGATATTTATAATAGCACAATAAAGTCCACGTACTCTAAAAGTGAGAATTTATTTTTCTCGGTAAAAATTTTTTTTTTTTCTTCACGTATCTATTTTTTTCTATTAATTTGCTTTAGCTTTCTACTGTATGCAATGCCTTCATGACAAAATTTATGTTTGTCTTCTTGTTCTAGAGTCTGGTCTTGGAAGGACATGCTACTGAGCAACAGCACAAACCACACTTGAGGCAATGAGATTTTGGCACTTATTACAGATGACAGAACGTGCTTCAATTCTTTCACCTGTTTGAATTTCCTGGATAAAACAGAGGTGAAGTAGTCCTTGACTATTGCACCTCTGAATTTGCAGACTTTTTAAAACAGCTAAATAATTTAACCCATCATACTATGGGCTACATGTTGCTTCAGACTATACAGTTAATACTATCATTGCGAAAGATAATCCCTATCATTCAAAAATAAGCCCTTCAATATAAAGTTAGACTTACTACGTAACATTTTTATGTTAAAATATATGTTCTCTTATAGGATAAAAATCAAATTATATTACATATTTCATGAAAATATAAATAAATCAGTAAATTTGTAATCTTATTAATATAGTAACAATTTTATTATTTGCTCAAGCATCTTCTTTAGAATGTATTATACAAAGAATAATTTTTCATCTTTCACTGCATCATTATGTTTATTTTCTATGTCTTCTCATGAATTTTTTTCTTAAATTTATTACAAGATAGAACACATTACTTGAAGAAGCAGTGACTCAATCATGAAAATACAATTGTCATTGTGCTGATAATAATTAAAACAACAACAATAAAATTAAGAAAATATTTGAAAATTCAAGTGAGTTTCACCAGGACATAAATTTTTTTACAAATACTGCAGAAGGAGAAAGTGTTTTTTTTTTTTTGGTTTTTTGTTTTAGATTATACACAAAATAGATGTTTTCATTTTATCTTTCAGATAATTTAAAAAAGTATAATACTCCTGCAAACACTTATGATTCAAGACTAACACGTACTCCAGAAATACATATCTAGCTCATATTGCGTCTATTTATAATTAATAACAAATAAGAACTTGTTGATTTGATGTGCTTAGGTCCTAACAAAAAAAAAAGACTTCACTCTAAATTGCAGAACTCCAAGCTCCTTACAGAAGTTCCTCAAATGAAGCTGTACACTTCTTTTTCAATTCTGTATAACTGTGTTGATTTGGAGTTGTCAATCTTTTCCTAAGTTCCTCATTTACTTTTGGATTAGCTTAAAATTTAGAAGGTTATTAATATCAAGCAGTAGGTTTCTGTCAATGAAGCCATTTCCTGACATATTGCACAAAAAGGTTCATAATAATTGCAGTATTTTAATAAGATAGTCATATAGCAAGACATGAAGAAAATACGGTATTTAATAACCTCTGGAGTATTTTAAAACATGTCTTAGGGCCTTAATGTGCCTAGTAATATACTATTTAAAACCATAATTTTATCCCTCCACAATATACAGTCATTCTTCCTCGCCATTTACCCAGCTAATGAATGCCAGCAATTAGTAAAATGTAATCCCATTGCACAATCATTTTAATGCTTTTAGCACTCAGAAAAGTAAACACCAAATTAATACTGCTCAAGCCATATCAGATCCTAGTTGGAAGCAAGCAATTATAGTTCAGCTCCTCAGGTGTAATTAAATGATTGGAATGATTTAGTTCCATAAATGCAAGTTAATTCATAAGCAAGCAACAAATATACTGGGAGTAATTACAAGAAACATTGACAGTCTGAGCAGGGCATGTTCTTTCAAGGACCTGATGTAGGAAAATGCTGCCCTCTCCTGGAAATTATGGATATGAAATGCATATTAGAGAAAGAAGTCAGGAGTCTTTAAGATATTCAGTCTTCAATAGCAGAAATATGTTCTGCTAACTAATAGGAATGAATTGTTTTTAAGTCAGAGAGAATAAAAATATTTTTGATACCATACTAATGTAACCTTTTGATTAAAGAGAAACAAAGACCTTTTGCCACTCCCTATGGTTCTCAGTATAATTTCCCTACTATTAGAAAGAAATTGATGTTAAATACAAGAACAAACTTTCAGTACACAAAGTAAACTGGTTGTTCTGAATACAGACACTCCAACGCGTATCTAACTTATACACAACACTCAAGTATCATTCAAGATAAAGCTTTATAAAGCATATTTCAAAAGGTCAGGTATCTTTAGAACCCAAACTTACATAACATTATTGAATCCTAGAATTATGTGAGTTGGAAGGGATGCTTAAAGGCCATCTAGTCCAAATCCCTGCAATGAACAGGGACACAAACAGCTTGATGAGGATGCCCAGAGCCTCTTCCAGCCTGAGCTTGAATGTCTCCAGGGACGGGGCTTCCACCTCTGGGCAAACTGTTCCACTGCCTATCATAAAAATACCTTTTACCTTATGTCCAGTCTAAATCTCCCCTCATTTAGTTTGAAATCATTTCTCCCTGTCCTATCTCAACAGACCGCACTAAAGGGTCTGTCCCCTTGTATCCCATAGTGAGTGCCATGTCAGATTCTGAAATGCCGCTCCCCGGTCTCTCTCAGCGGAGCCTTTTATTATTCAGTGTTAACCTTCAAGCCAACAACAATCAGCAGCTGGCTACAACTGTGAAGGTTTTCTCAGCAAAAATCATCATCATTAATTAAAATAAATAAAATACACTTATTTTCAGGCTTTTCTTCACCTTCATTTGAATACAATGTTAGTGATCTATCTAATAATAAAAAGAAATTAAAGGTGGAGATTATAATAAAGTATATCACTGTACCCAAACAAAATGGAAAATACAAAAAGGAACTGTAACCCCAAATCTAGAGTTAATTTTAGCTACTAACTTCCTTCAGTTCAACCTCTGTTAGTTAAGACAACTCCTTCATCAAGCAAAGAAACCTAAGATACTTATCTGTTGAATATGAAAGGCACTGATCAAGTAGAATTCACTCTAAATAATTAAGTACAAAACTATTTACATATATGAATATAAATTAACCAATATCTTCCCACTCAATAGAAGAAATCCTAGATCTACCTATTTTGTCCCCTACAGAAATAACAAATGCTTTTCCAGCACAGCACACAGCAGTACATGAGAAAAATCATACACTGTGGTCAGAATCCATTTTCCACAAACACAAATGAAAAAAAAGTAAAAAACCTTTTTTCAAAAAGGTACAATCAATGTTAAGGCCTGAAATTCTGTACCAGTAGCACTTCAGCATCAAAATATGCCTTTGTTTCACATCTTTGTGTATTTCAAAAGAAACCAAAGCTGAACACAAATATCATCACTGCTACTATATCTACAGTGGAAATGAAATAAATCAGTTTAAGAAGCGATATTATTAAAAGTTTAAAATGTACAGCACATTTGCTTTGCCCTTTTGTGTCACAGTCCTATTTTTCTATTCAAATCTTGTACACTGTAAGTTAATTGCTTTTGGAAACTACTTATTATTCATGTAAAAATTAATGTGCCAATGTGTTTAAATCCTTTTAAATGACCATTCATGCATCTTTCTTCTTTAAGTGCCAATGAAATCTGTCAAAGATATCAATGCAAGATGGTCTTAGAGAAAGTTCTAATAAAGATTTTTTCTGCTAACATAAGATTTTCATTTTCGTCAACTTTACTTAAATTCCATTAATTTTTTAAGCTGCTTTTAATAAATTCACAAGTAAAAAATTTTAGGCTCCATAGTCCGTCATTTGTGTTCCAGCTGACTTTATGAATATTAATAGCAGTGTTATCCTGATTAAATAGGCTTCATATAAAATCCCTGTGAATCCTATAGCTCAGACATCTCATTTTTCCAACTCTTTATGAATTTGGATTCAGACATTAAAGTGGAAAAAAACTTAAAAACCAGATTCAGTAGTACATTTGTGTACCCTTAGGCAAAAAAACCCCAACCCTTATGTTCTAATGAGTCAAATAATTAGAATTGATAGGTTCGCATATTGAAATTTCATGCTTTCAATAAACATGCAACACATTTTAAGTCTAATGAAAACATCAACACTTCTCAGAACAAAGGATGAAGCATCTAATAAAAAATAATAATGTCTATCTTTATCTTAAACAACAGATGACATCACCTTAACTCTTCATATTGGAGTGCTAATTTGCAGAAATATTTTCCAAAGAGAAAGAAATCAGCACATGCCTAATTACATGAGCACGCATATGAAATAGATGAGCATTCTCATTTAGTGTAGGTGCCCGGTGAAAAACAGCATTAACTTCTAACAAGGGTACACTTGAGCAAAACCAACCTTTTCTAAAGAATGCTGAACTGAAATTCAAAGGAAACGTTAACGTGATCCAACAAGGGTCAAGCAGTCACACTTGCAAACTCGCAACTTCTTTTCATACTTACATGTTTGAATTCACATCTGTGAGAAACAAACAAGGAAAACTAAGCTAACTTCACTGTCTTTACTTTTTTTTTCTTTTTTTAATATACTAGTGCTAAAATTACTACTTCCTCATTCATTCAGCGATATTTTCTGAAAAGATGGCAATCAAAATATTTCAGCTTTCATTATATTGCAATGTGAACGAATTTTACAAGAAAAAAAAAGCTAAATAAAATGACTTAGAGGGAGAGTATTCCAATACTCATCATCAAAAACAGCAGAAATTAAAAACAAAAGGTACAGAAAAACAACAAATCTACAAAGTTTGAAGCATTCACATTTTACTTTTGCAGTTCTGAGTAGTCTTTATTACAGCAGTGGAAGGTAATCCCACTTTCAGAGGAAAGAGCTTCTGCACCATACAGACAACACAAGTGAACACCATGCAAAATCGCAAACTTTCGGCAACCTGACCTCTTTAGACACTGAGATCACTGCCAGGCTACTGTAACCCCAGCAAAATCCTCCGTTCATCTGCTCAGATCCGGAGTAACTACCCTTCCTAGAAACCAAACGGTTGCTGAGGCCCTTCTATTGGAAATCGTGACGGTTGTAAAGCCCACATTCCTTCTACTTGCCTTAACAGGTGTTTTGATCATGGCCTTTGCTCCTGCAATAGGAAACAAGTGCTTGATGGTGACAATGGAATTCACCACTTAATGAAAAATCCTTGGGAGGATTTGTCACAAAGGATGGCTACCCTATCCACTGCTGGCAGAACAAGACACCAGATCCACTGCCCTTCGGAATGGCACCATGCCAGTCATTGTCCTGCTTAATGGTGCAGCTGAGAGTTGCCACTGACAGCGTGGGGACGGAGCTATTAAGGAGAGGTGACACCACATACTTCATGGACAAGGAAATCCAAAGAATACCTTTTTGTATTATTATTGTAAGATTAATTAGATTACCAGGATCTCCTAAAATATCCTGAAACGTTTTGCCTCAGGCTAAGCTAAGCTAATAAACTTAATTTAAGAGGGTATACCACATAAGAAACAAAGCTGCCATCTAGAAGTGCTTCGCAAAGGAATAGACTCTTTTCTTTAGTTTTAGGAACTTGCCAAGTTTTGATATACTGATACACTCCTCCACAAAAAAAAAAAAAAAAAAAATCACATTTCCTCACGACTGTGCAAAATGTTATGTAAAATCAGAAATCTAATACAACCCAATATTAATTAAAATTTCTTTGAGGCAGTTAGAAAATTGTTACTCAAAGAATAACAACTGAAATAGCCACTTCAAGTATTTTTCAAAGAATGGAACAATTTTACACACTTGATAACCATGAAATACAATCTACTACAGAAATTTGACAATAATGTTGCCTTCTGAATTATATTTTATTACTCCTACTTGCTTTTATATATAAATATTTCAAGCAAAATATTATGTTTCTTTTTAAGGAAATATAAGACAAATGCAAGTGTATTAAACCTCTCAGTGGATGAATGCAGCTTAAGCAGTACTTCAAACATAGAATTCCATTACTGCCGCAAAGTCTTCAAGATTTTTACTTACGGAAGTAATTGCGTTATTTGGAAGCTTGATAAAAACACTGTTCTAGAGGATAGAATCATATAAAAATCCCTAACTTTTCTCCCCTCATAATTCTTGTCCCAAAAAGAGATGAGACACTTGCATTAAATTCCAAGTAAGTTGTGTAAATCAGAAAAATATGAAGAACTGGGGCACAGATATTTTTTATTGTACTGCTCTAGCAGCTCCTTTTCATTTTCTCTGAAGTATTTGCATCTGATGTTTTAATGAAGACATATACTAAATCACCAAGCACTTGTCCTCTATGTTGTGCTTTTGATAAAGGTAAGAGTTGTTACAATTTTCAACTGTTTTAGAGAAGTTTTCACCTACTTATTTGGATAAAGGACTTGGCTTTTTCTTTATTTTTTCCTCCCTAATTTCTGCCCTTAGATCAATATTTTCTTTACACATAACAGAAAGTGTTTCATGTGCACATTAAATCACTGATAGCCAACATCCCCATATCTTTTCAACCGTATTATATTCTCTCCCCCATTAACAAGTGAAATACCAACTTTGTATTTTATTTAGTAATTTTCAGTCTGTTCTGTCCTCTTCTTCTCCAGTATTTAACTTTTTTTTTCCTTTTCTTTTTTTCCTAGCTTTTGTCTTCTCCTTAATAATACATATTTTCCTTTTTCCCGTGACGCCTTCTTAAAATTTAAAGTAAACTGTGCAAGATCTTGTCAAAGTTTGTCTCTACTCTTTTTGTCACTTTTGAGACAATACTTAAGTTATGTGCCTAGTCAGAGGCTTTTTGTCTGGCACAAAGAGAAAAAAACAGGCAGAAAGCCAATAAGGAGGTAACAATAAAACACCAGCATCAGTATAGCATTTTGAGCATTGCTTGTCAAGAGCACCATCTTTTTTCCAGTTTCCTGCAAGACCGGACAACATAGTAGTATTAGGCTTAATTTAGAATTCTGACTTACACACTAACCTTCATAAAACTGGACCACTATTATATAGGTGTATCAACTGACTTTTTTGAAAGCTCAAACCTCACAAATCCCCAGTCTTTTACATCCCCCAAGAAAGAAGTCGCTTAAGAAAAAGTCACTGCAACAAAAGTAATTCCAAAGCTAGCTATGGAAATAATTTGAGAAACATTCGCAGATACAGTTCATACTTGCTATTTGCAAAATGAATTGCACAATATATTAAATACCTCAAAATTTCCAAATCCCTAGTCATGATTTCTTTTAACATGCAAACAACTTACTAGCCTACATTATACCATAAAAGCAAAAATAACAGACTATTACGAGGGTGTAAAAATGAAAGGTGGTAACTTTGTGTGCCATAAGTGTAAACCACTATTAGTAGTAACATCAAACAGAAATGACATTCCTTCCGTCCAAAGTGTCTCAATTTAATTATTAAGCTGACTTTGCAGAACAAAGGAAGTTTGAACAGGGTTTTTGAAAAGGATGGGAGGCAACAAACAAAACTGAAGAAACTCAGTTTATCCAGCAAATTCACATTTCTCAAAGTACCTTCAATTTTTTTTTTTTTGTCAGCAAACGCATTAAAAAGCTAAAGCATAAAGGATACAGAATAGTACAGATATTGGAGCCTGATCAAGAACTGTCATTAGCTAAACATGTAAAGGCTTGCTAGAAATGTGCCAACCCTTGAAGTTCCAGTTCCAAGCGAGGCCTGCAGTCCTCTCAAAGAGATACAGCTGCACCATATACTTGTCAGACTGTTTAGAGCAACATGAGAACACAAATACACCTCCACTACTGTTACAAGCCAAAATAATAAGCACATTGGATATATCCCAAATTATCCACACACTCAAACTCAAAAGCATGCACTCAAGTTGATGAGAATCACCGCACCTGAAATCTCACAAACTAAAACGAGCAGAGAAATAAAACATCACTCACTACAGATAACCTGATTTCATTCTTTAAGAGAATTAAGCTGTCATTTTTTCAAATGAATATCTGATGAGAAAGCTATCCTTTAACTAAGAGCATAATTGTTCCCTAAACTGTGCTTGCAGAATATTAAGGTTACTGAAACAGTTACCCAGGTGTGAGCATAGACATAATTCTGCCTGCAGCTCAAAAACATATAGTGCCTTTTCAACTTCATTTCTTTTTAAATCTACCAACTAGATCCAGTACAGTGCCTTCATTTACTACTACTGAGCTACTAATTGTAGTTAAAGTGAGAAGCTCAAGACCAGTGACATACCCTCAGGGCTATGTCTGTACAGGGATCTGTATAATTGAAAATCTTTGTCAGCAACATGGACAGTGGGATTGAGTGTACACTCAATGCATTTGTGGATGATTCCAAGCTGAGTGACAGGGTGGACATACTTGGGGGGAAGGACTGCCATCTAGATGGAACGCGACAGGCTTGGGAGGTGGGCATGTACAAACCTCATGAAGCTCAACAAGCCAAGTGCAATAGGCTGTTGATGGGTCGAGGCAATCTCAAACATGAATACAAACTGGGTGATGAGTATATTGATGTCAGCCCTGAAAATGACTTGGTGTTGGTTGATGAGCTCAACATGAGGCAGCATTGTGCTCTTGCAGACAGAAAGCAACAGTCCTGGGCTACATCAATAGCAGGCAACCAAATGAGGTGATAATCCACCTATACCCTACTCTCATAAGACCCCACATGAGTACTGTATTTAGCTCTAGTGCCCCCAGCACAAAGACACAGATCTTTTAGAGTGGGTCCAGAGGATGGCTCTGAGAATGATCAGTGGGCTCGAGCACCTCTCTTGTGAAGAATAACTGAGGAAATTGGGGTTATTCATCCTGGAGAAGGCTCCAGGGAGATTTCTAGGGGCCTTCCAGTACATAGAAGGAGCCTATAAGGAGACTTCATCAGGAATTGCAGTGATGGGACAAGGGGTAATGGCTCTAAACTAGAAGAGATTTAGATTAAAAAGACAATAGATTATTTACAGTGAGGTTAGTGAGGCACTGAACAGCTTGCCCAAAGAAGTTGTAGATGCTCCATCCTCCTGGAAACATTCAAAGCCAGACTGAATGGGACTCTGAACAACATGATTTAGTTTTAGGTACCCCTGCCCATGGAACTAGATTGTCTGTAGTATCCCTTCCAACCATTCTATGAAAGAACACACTTCAAAATTCATTTGTTATACTCTGTCGACATCATTTGAACCTCATCTAGTGATTATGCATTGACTGTGTGTTTAACAACGCATTTAATGTGTAAGATACAGCGCATGACCTATTGAGTATTATTGCCTATTTAGTTACAGCTGGCAAGCTAGTGTTTCTAATAACTTAAGCCAGATGCTTCCCTGAGACTTAATGGAGTATCAAAGGATGCTGAAGTCCACTAGTGTTTAAAAGAGCAAGCTACATATCCAGAAATAGTCTGGGATAATCATGTATTCTGAGGTGGGCCAAAACCCATGAGAATGGGAGATAGGTGCAACAGGTCAGGAAGTGAAGTCCATTGAGAATGTCTAGAATTCAAATGGAAGCTAAGAAAAACAGAGTAAACTCACACACATTTGGTAATTTGTCCTGATCTTGCACCAGCAAAGGAAGGTTAAAGGGAGAGTCTCTATGGACTCCAAATCAGTGCCAGGCAGTTGAGAAAAGAAACTAATGAGGAGAAAAAAAAAAGAAAAAAAAAAAGAGATATTAGCAAAACACAAAGATGTTTAGAACACCAGTCACATTATCGCATAAATTTCTGATATTGGGACGACCTCCTTGCCAAATTTTAAGAAAACTATCTAAAACATGACCACATGCTTCATTCCCAATCAAACTGCTGCAATATTTTTGTTTACTCTGGGGAAAAAATATATTTAATCAAAGCTACACTGGAAAACACTCAAAACTTTATTGCAACTAAAAATGATCAAAAATAAAAGAGTTATTTTCACTCAGTATAAAGGAAATGTTTAAAGCTTCCATCTAAAACGTTAAAGGTACGAATGACAGAAAACAGAAGGAAAAAGGGCTCGCCAAGAAAGGCGCAGTACAACTTAGAAAACAGGCAGAACAGTCAGGTTCCCCATAGAATGTAAGCTCTGCCATTTCTGCTCTTTTGCAATCAATGAAATATTTCAGTGGTTTTGGAAATAACACATTTGAATACTTAGATCATTGAGAAACTAGAGTTCCTTAATCTTGTCATCATTTATGAGATTATTCTCTTCTTTTTTTTTTTTTCCAAAAAGCAACAGATGCATGTTCTTTCTTTCAACTTCATCACAAGTTCAGATATCTAGTACTCATTATTCCTTGATTCATCAAGCTACATTAACTTTTTAATTGCTAAAACACTTGACATCAGAGGCAAAAAGAAGAAATTAGGTTCAGTTCCAGAAAGTTGAGATAGTAGCTGAATCTCGGCCCCACAACAGTTATTCCTGGGCAGAGCAAAAGTGCTCTAAATCCACTTACAAGACAAAGGAGGCAAATTCCTTACTTAGACAGCACTTATTTTAACCCAGGCTTGTTTTGGTGACTGCTTTCTCATGCATATAATCTCACTGAAAATTTTGAAGCTTGTTTCTCAGATTTTCTGGACATGGCAAGTTGTACTGCTTGGCATCGCTAAAAAGTAACAAAAAAGGACCTGATAGAAACAGAAGTATAGATCAAACACAAGATTCAGAAAAAAAAAAAAAAAAAAAGAAAGAAAAATATAGTCAACAGCTCCAATAAAACAATTCTGCAAGATATTCTCAAATGTTCTAAATACTTTCAGATTCCAGAGATTTATCTTGCCTTTCACAATGAAAGAGCAGCTGACAGGAAGGTTAGGTATTAGCACTAGGATGGCTTCTGTGCTATCATAGCACTAGAAAAACTCCTGAATAGCTTTCTATTTCACAGTTAAATTGTGAGAAAAAAATGGGGGAAAATCTTCTGAAATAGTTCTTAAACACTTCATAACCAAAGGCAACTCTTCTTGATTGTTATGCTTTCTTGACTCTTCACCGTCAAAGGCAAATCTTAACATGACTTCTGGCTGTCAAGAGCAAATCCTGACATTTTCAAGCTTTAATATATAAAAGTATAGTTTTTCTGATTAAGTTATGCCACTTTGACACTGTTTTCATATTATAGTTCAACATTCTCTTAATTTCTTCAAGACTTCTAAACTACAGCATCTAATCAGTTATTTCCCTTTGTGATAATACAAAGATTTAACATTAGTCAGAATTAATTTCTATAGTAACTGGAATAAATTTTTGCTTTTTCTCACAATAACTGATTCCTCACCTGTACCTGGTGATAAATTATTCAGTGATGGATTATAGGTTTATTCTTTTTTTTTTTATAATATTCACACAAACATACAGATATACACATAAGTATGCATCCACCACTGCTTTATTTATGTATGCTACATGTGGAGTAACTAGAGATGTACAGTTAATTCTTAATTTCCCTTAATTTTACTTTACTTTCTAACAGGCTGGATGACTGAATTACTGAAAAGAAAATGTAATGAGTAGCAAGTGAATAGTACACTAAGCAGGAAACAAGCTACTGGAGAGGAACCTTGGCATGATAGCCACATATGCTATTTTTAGTAAGTTTTCTCTGTTATGTGCAAGAAAGTGAATGTTTGCCAAAAGAATTTTAGATCCAGGAGGGTTTTTGAAATATGAAAGATACTTTTAAACTATGAAGAGAATTATAATTTTTGCCTAATATTTAGTAACCTTCACACACTGTAATTCCACTTCAGATCCTGGAAAAACATTCTGGAGACAAATATTAGTCTACCACTGGATAGTGAAGAGGAAGAACAAAATTACATTTCAAGGGGAAACTGTTTTAATTAGAGTTACCTTGTACAGCTGCACAGCAGTCACCTTCAGTATAGTGTGAGAAAAAGTGTTACACCCCACAACCATGTTTACTTACGCTACCATCAAATTCTGAGTTCTTAAAGCAAGAAGGTAAATTTTGCTCCCAGCCATATTTATATCACTGCACTTTTCTGCTCTAGTGCGGAAAAGAAACTTAAGCACCCAATGACTGTACATCCCAGGATGGAAGAGTCTCTTGACACATTACAACCTAATAGAAAACCTTTATGATAAAAGGAATTTTTCATACATGTCCCATTTTTGTATACCTTCGTGGTACCACAAACTAGCAGACTGGGTCTCTAATAAGTAACTGATGAAAAAAATGACCATTTCTATACAACAAGAACAATACATGTCTTAGAAGCCAGCACTTTTTATCCAGTCTGACAGAATAACCTGGCAGGTCTAACAGTTTTTGCAAGGCAGACGATTATCTTGAGACTACTTTCTTATTATTCTAGGATTCATCAGCTTCAATTCATTACATATGAAATCATGCTGTCAGTCAATGTTTCAGGTTAGCAATCCAACCCATTTAGTAAGATGAAAACTAAGTCATTTCAGTTAGCCATCCACATTTCCACGGACTGATTGCAGTCTGGTTACTTGGAGTGCGTTCTCCTTTAGGTCATTCTGACATAAACAGCTGAGGTATGTAAGACAGAATCACCTTACAGAACAAAAGCATCAATAGAGTATATTCTCTGTGCGGACTCAGAATTCATTTTACTATCCTGCCAAATCTGAAAAATAGTTAAATTTGTTTCTCTTCAGGACACAATGAAGACCTGATTCTGAATAAAATAATCTGTACTAATGGAAAGCAATTTATTACAGAAAAAAAACCTTCAGTCATGGGCTCTGTCACCTACACAGCATTTGGATCCCAACAACTAGATCTCCAGTACACACAAGGCTGCTTGAACTGGGCCAGTCTAATTTCTCAGTGTTATTACAATGACAGTTACATTCTCAGCCATAGAACTCAAAACAAGGTTTATACTTACATCTTTTTAATAAAGATGTCAATTTTGGACCAGGTAACATAAGGGAGTATAGTGAGTTAATATACATTCACTGATTTGAAAACAAAAAATATCCAAATTGCTAACATTATAAAGCAAGTGAAGAAAACATACAAGGAAGGACAGTGCTTATTGGTTTCATTTTATTCAGTTGGAATTCCAAGACTTCATCTGATCCTATAAATAAATGTAAAATACATAAAACAATTATCCTAGTGTAAAATTGAATTTTATCTGTCTAGAATCAGTTTTTGTCTATACTACATATTTCTACGTTTGAATGCAAATAAAAATTAATAATAGGTATGATTTATTTTCTGACTATTTGCTATCTTGATATATTAATGATTATTTCTTTTTAATGCACTCAGGCTTCAAATTTATCTGGGGGTTTCAACCGCACCGTTGATTTCAGACACATACAGTTTGTCTTATGGAATACCTGTTAAAGGAATAAGCCTACTAGAAGAACATATTTGCTATTTAACAAATCAAAATACAATGTAAAAGCTCCAGTAATTTACAACGAAGAAAACCATCTGATCAGGAAAGAAAACGTAGCACTGTATGCAAAGGACAGACAAAAATCATCATATATTTGAATAAATAAAAGCTCCAGTGAGGAAGTAGAAAGTGGAGTTAAATTCTGAAATTGGTGACTGTGGACAATTAACACAGATTAAATTTTTCTTACTGCTGACAAAGGTAACCAAGGTGGTTTCCTTCTCTATAAAAGGGCAGTCATGACTTTATAATGAATGCCATAGCATCAGCAGTTTGATATAGAGATCAATCTAACCTGGACACATGCCTTTCATGAAAACTCACTTCACTGAACAATTTTTTGGAGCTTGTATGAATCATACAAATACTGTAACCTAGTAGTTTGTAGGGTAGGTTTTTTTTAGTGCAAATTAATAAGCACTGCTTCAACTAATCATTGTTAGCGCCTTACTACCCTAGACTTGTGCATCTTGATTTTAAAGAAAGCCAACTGTGTCTTAAGAAAAGTTCTCACTACTGTGCAGGCTCAACTACTTTGTATATTTGTTTGCAAGTGATACAAATTTATGTAGAAGCTTTCGTTTAAGCAAAGTAGAAGACTCACAAGAAGGGGTGAAAAAAAAACACCACAAGAAAAACATCTTCCCTCGAAGGCAGCAGATCTGAAACAGAAGCAAGGAGCCCAACTCAGCCACACCATGTGTGTGCAAACGTGCCCAGTAAAGCATAAAAAAAATTCCAAAGAGATTCTGATGAATAAACAGGAAGAATGCCATAACCATTTGGTTTGATAACAAAATTTTGACTTCTCATATGGTCAGAACTCCACCACCAAGTGCCACAAAGCAGGACTGACTACACAAGGACCTAATGCACAGCAGCAGTGGCATTTCTTCACATTTGCAGGAAAAGAAGACTCACTGGACCCTTGTGATTACAGGAGAAATGTCATAACCACGGTGGTCTAGACTGCTATGAGTAAAAACAACACATCCACAAACAATGGCCCCTGACCTGAAATGGGTATGGTCAGGATGAGGCACGTTCAGAAAGTAGCTCCTTGAATGCCTTCTGATAAACAGATGTTATTTTCTCTTCATGAGAGAAAAGTTTACTTATATGAATAAAATGTTAAAGAAAATAAACAACATTTTTGTAGCTTAGCATTCATTTGTGAACTGCTGGTGCAACTGTATGCTTGACAGAATTGCTATGAAGCTTTTGGTAGCTTGACAAGACAATCTACAAGCTTGAATGAAATGTTCAGCTTAAGGAATTAGAATAAATCTGATGACTGATATGCTACTGAACGTGACAGGCTGTCATCCGTTTTAAACAGGATCTCTGCTAGGATGTACTGAAAGCAATTTTTTTTTCCCATTACCTTAAACATACTAAGACTTTTTCAAATGAATTCTGGCTAATCTATTAAGACAAAAGATCTTCTCAAGCTATTGCCGTTTAAATAAAATAAATAGCCATGCGGCTTACTTGCATAATTAATTCATGCTGACACTGTATTTCTGTAATTAATTTACACCCAGCTCACAAAAGCATACAACAAAAATGATCACTCTTACTCCCCAAGTTAACTATAAAATCATAGGATATGAGCAAATAAGTGATTAAAGCATTTTGTCAAGGCCCTATTTGTATAGGCAATTTCGTGTACATAAATATCAAGTTGTTCATCTGGTATTAAAGCAGTTAAATACATCAAGAAAATTGAATTGGATAGCAACTTTTTCATATTGTCATTAGATTTTATACAAAAATAGGTACAGGGGTTCTCAAATAGCTTTTTCAAACTAAGAAAAACTGATCAACAAAGTCCTTCAGTAAAATCTCACTGTAACAGATAGCTAGAGACATTTTCAAACAGACTATATGGCCAGATTATAGAAAATAAACAGTTACAGATCCTAATATTGGCATATTTAAAATTACTTTATATATATATACATATATATATATATATATAAAGAAACATACACATATATATAGTGTAAAATAAGTTTAAAATATTTTGAAGGCAAGTTACGCTATTTAAGAAAGGATACATGCACCAAAAACTTTTGATTCAAGCTCAAATGGGAATATTCATCTCATATCAGACTGCAAACAAGTTCCTGCAGGAATGACTGGGACGCATCACCATCTCCTTCTGGAAATTCAGATCTATTCTACAAACAAGAAAATGAGGAAGAAGGGGTTCTGTGACATTCATCTGCAATCTGTGCCTTAGAAGAAGGCATAGGGAGAGTTGCTCATTGCTGGATGAGAAGTGGTAACAGCAGTTTGAATCACATTGACTTTAAAAAGCTAAGCAAGGAAGCAAGCACAATTTCCAACCTTGTATGATCCACTTCCAAATGGAAATAAGAAAAAAATAACCCCCAAAGTCATTAAGCACTGAGAAAAGGCTGTGACAAATGCACACAATTTAAAATATTTTAGCTATCGACTGATTTTCCCTCTTAGCTGCCTGATGCACTTTTCAACTAAAATTTGGGACATCTCCATGAATAGTATAGTCTGTATTGTTTACCTCATAAATGTCAGTATTGTGCCAGTTTATTCTGCTAGTTTCCTTTATTGTTAAACAAAAGTACCACAAATAGGGATAATTAGCCCACGTGGCATGGGCCAGATTCTCAGTTTACAGCACATACATTTTACTGACAGAACAGAAAAATGAATATTTCACAAGATGCTTTGCATTAGATCTAGCAAGCTTCGAGTGAACGTTAAACCCCGAATATTGAAAGTCTGCTGTGTCCTACTGCTGAGATGCAAATTTAAGCCACAGAAAGTTCAAGAATCTCATGCAAAATATTTTTTTGCATAAGACTGCAGTAGTCTAAGTGTTCTGTATCCTCTCATTTGCACTCAGAAACCCCTCAGAATTCAGAAGACTTTTATCTGTCAGTTGCTGTATCACATGTGGTCAGTGCAGAGGATCAGAGGTTTCTGCACAGTGTTGTACTTTGTCCTGCTTTGAGCTCTCCAAGGGGCACTCAGCTACCATGAACTCATCCCCCACTTCAGTGTCACCTGTTAAATGAAGCGAAATCTCACATTACTTAATGGACAATCATTTATAGTTCTTTTAGATGCTCTTGACTGTCAGGAGAAAAATCTATTATTTCTGCCTATATCATAATTCAGAATTACCATGTTCAATTACCATCTGAGATCTTCCGGATTAAAAAAGATGGAGCCAAACCCCAGAAGCCCTGGATCTTCCCAGAGTTTTCCACAACTACTAGCTCTACATTCCCATCATCTTCCTTCGATATCTGCTATTAAACATCTGTTGAATTTCTCTGCTAATGCTTCAGGCACTCTGTAAAATCTAAACGTCTCTCAAAAGAAGCAGGTGCTGATACATGAGGAATGCTGAACACGCAGATTTATTCTTCGCCTCCTTCAGGGCAACTGCCAAATTCTACTGATGCATGGAGCATAGAAAACCATTTGTTATCAGTCACCTCATCATGATTTTCACTCTGCGCTGGCAGGTGAGTTTGGAATTTTTTGTTTTTTATATCAAAAACATTTTAATGCCAAGAAGTTTAATGAAGGCTGGTCTTTCCCTCCTCCCCACATTTAATAACTACTAAACCTCATCTTGTTGATCCTGTCACTCATTTCACGTTTCATACAAGATTATGAAGCAGCTCTATTTTTGGTTCTAAGCGCCAACACTTGTTGGCATGTCATTTTATGGACCATTTGTCTCCTCAGCTCTATCCTGTATCTCACTGAAAATTTTACTAACTATTCCCTATAAAGTCCCCTCCATCCCCAAAAGAAAGCAGTCCTTTACCAAGAACATGAGCTAAAACTTAGCAAATCTTCCCTTAATAACTGTAAGATTGCTACATAAACATACACTTAGCGCATATATTTACATTCTTCTACAGCTTCTATTTTGTGCTAACATCCCAGCCTCTGGCACCACTCTGGTTTTCACACTTGTGCCGTCCAAACGATATAACCTCCATTTGGCTTCAGACAGATGCTTTGTGCCTCTACATCACACTACCCAGGGTAATATCCTCAGAACTGAACGTACATACCATCATTCTCATCATAATGTTTGGATATTTTGCTGATGTTGAAAAGGGATATCAACAGATATTGCTGGACACCTGGACTTCTGATGTTTTATACTACAGACTATTTGCACAAGATTATTTCTGTTTTTCTACCTAGGAAGAAGGGGATTGAAGGATTATCACGTTTCTTCCTGATCTCTAGCCCAATAGGATCTTCAGCTGCACTTCCCATCCCCACCAAAACTTAAGGCCAACAGTCCAAGATGATCTTTGTTGGTTGAATTCTAACTGCTTAGAAAATATTAGCAAAGCAACTGACAAAGTGTTTTGCCCAGATGTCTGACACAATCTGATCTCTTCAAAACTGCTCACTTATAACTGCTGCTAGCCGAAATGCAAACTCTTCAGTGTTTCCACAGATTTTATTTTTTTTTTTTAAACTGCTCTTAAAAACGCATCACTGATGTGTTTCAGGGACACACTTCAGTGGAAAGTCTAACATCACAATGCTCTGGAAAGCCTAATTATACACAGTTGGCTGAAAATAAGTGCTAACTTAAAAACTTCAGAAAACTTTTTTTAGAAAGAAAAAGAATACTGGTTGAACAAGCTCATCTTCTAATTGTCTTTATTTTTTACTAGCACTTATCAATGGCAGACACAAAGAGAAGTGAGAAGCTTTATGTATACGTTTCACAGACTCACTTTTTTGTTGCAACTTGGGGAGTGTGTGCCAAGCTGGACTGACACTTCAGTGTTGTGTTATTATTATAGTTTGCTAATGTGCCATATTAAAACAAACAAACAAAAAACAACAACACAATTTCCTTTTTCCAAACCAAAAGTGACTATTAATCATCAAAACAAGTAAAGCTAACCAAATGACAGCATTTCAGTACAATTCTAAATCCATAATTTCTCTGACAAACATTTTCACAATCTAAGAAACAACCTAAGAGCTGAATACAGGTTTCTTGTGCATGATAATCAGCATGCAGAAACACATTCCCAAAGGTTATTTCAGCTTGCAGCTCAGCCTGGTGTTCCTGCAGCCACTAAACAACCCTGCAATCTGCGGGGATGGCTGTATTTCTCTGTCAGGTTGTAAAGCATAGGGGTGCTATTGTACAGACATATGTCAGAGCCAGAGCACCATGACACACACACCCTTTGCATTGTTTTGGAATGTAAACATCAGTCCATCAGTTTCAAATAAGGAGTGCAGGATATGCATTGTACAGAGCAGACGCAACCCTAATCCAGCAGGTACATACTAATTGACAGCAAAAAAAGACAAAAACAAAACAACAACAACAAAAAACCCTCAAAAAAAGCATGCAGACCAAAAAAAAAAAAAAAAAAAACAAAAAACAAAAAAAAAACAAACAAAAAAAACCCTACAGCAAAACAATACCAAACAAACAAAAAAATTACTACCTCTAAAACAGTATCCTGCGCTGTCTCTTTAATAGCTGTACCTCATCTCTTTAAATAAGTAACCCTTCCCACACTGCAGCAGTAATGAGTCTGCCTACAGGGCTGCATCTGGTAAACGTATTTCTAAAGAAATGTTTGCAGTTCAGGCATTCTTGAGTTTCACAGGCGACCCCACAAACGTCAGCAAACCTCGTCCACTGCAGCAAAGAGTCGGGCAGTGAACCACAGCGGCCGCACCGCGCCGCAGCTGGGACGTGCCCAAGAGCTACAGCCGCTAAGCAGGGGGCGGTGGGTGCCCATGTGGCGCTCAGATCCGCCCGGGGCTCCGCCTGCCGGCCCCACTCGGTCCCGGCATGCAGCGCACAGCGCCACCTGCTGGCGAGAGCCGCGTACTCAAGCTTGGCTGCTACTGCTGCATACGCGTTTAAGTGTAGGAAAATTTTAGAAAATCACCTGTATTTCTGCATGGTTTAGGATATAACAGGTGGCCTTCATTTCTACGATTCTACTCCTTGCCTTGCTGACTCTAGTCTGCTTTCCATTCCCGTTGGTCTCCCTGCCAGGAGAGCTGCTCACAGGCTGACAGGGAGTTGCTCTCCCCTTCAGTGCTGCCTGGGAAGGCCTGTGGCTCACCGAGGACTCGATGCAAGAAAAGAGATGGCATACATAGAAAGGACTCCACACCTTGTCCCTGCCTCCTCCTTTGTTAGCAAACGTGTAAGTCAGCCAAGAGGGACCAAGAGGGACCAACTGCTGCAGGACAGTGAGGTCAGACATTAAAATCAGGGGAAGACCTGTATCCCCTCCATCATAACACCCTAAACACCTCCCTAGAAGAAGAGGAGAAAAAGAGAGGAGACTACTCAGCCAGGAACACTGGGAACAGCCAAGAGACATAGCAGCAAGAAGGCTGGGATGCAGTGGTGAGTGACAAAACCCCAGCATTGTGGGACATCCCATAGAAGCAATGAGCAGTGGTGAAGGAAGACAAGCACACAGCCCTGACTAGGGCCCAGCTCTCCCCATGTAGCTTGTCCCCCTGAAGAGACTCATGGACAAAATCTCCTACACTGAACTCAGCTGTAAGTACTACAAAATCAGACTAGAATGCTTCCTTGCCTTTTTTCTTTTTTTTTTTTTTTTTTTTTTTTTTTTTTTTAACTGCAAGGAAAAACATAATTTGAAACCTGAAAGGTGGATTTTCATTTGCCAAATTCAAATTTTAATCCAAATGCATTTTAACATGTAACTAAGCACAACTATGGGGTTGCTGAGGTCTCTTTAAGGAACAGTTACATCAGTTGAGAAGGATGTAGGTGTGGAACCACATCCTCTTTCATCATATATAATCAGGTGCAAAGGGAAAAGTTTAACTTCAGGATTCCTGTGGTTTAATGAAAATAAATGCCATTACAAACACATCCACACAGACAGATCTATTAATAAGTGTTTATTTTCCTTTAGACGTAGATCATGCAAGTATTTAACTACTTCAAGACTCATTTTTATTCTATCTTAACTGTTTACACTGACAGCAAGCTCATGGTATCCTGACAATTAGCAGCAAAATAATAATAAAAAAATTAAGTGGAATAAAAGTTGACATATGTGAAAGCAGATGCTAATTGGATTCTGACTATTGATTCTACTTTGCTTACACTGAATGTCTTTGAAACCACCTCGGTCAATCATCTAGTAATAATCTGAATAAAGAAATTCAGTACCAGGAAACATTTCTGTATGAGGTACCATACTTCAAAACACAACATAAAACAATTTCACCTACTGCCTAAGTAGAACTGCATCATTTTCCCACAACTTTAAATCAGCTGCCCAGTAGACAGAAACACACGTGTCTTTATTTTTGTTTTATTTAGTTTGTTACCAGATGGCATACTGAAACTGCGGGGATTCAGACTGAAACCTGTCCTTCCCATGTTTCACATTTATTTATTTTTGAGAAAGATACATCCAGTAGATCTTAAAGCTGTGGTAGATGTTTCATAGTACTATTTTCCTCTTTCCAAGGAAGATACAAAGCAGCAAACACGTAGTGCTTGTATCAACCTCTTCAGATAAGCTGTTACAGTTGGTGTTACAGCTGGAAAGATTATCATGGCAAAAATGGGAAAAGAAACGAACAGGGAAGGAATGCTTACCTGTACCCAAAGATCTAGGTTCACAGGAAGGACTCCACGGAGGAGGGAACTCCAGAAAGAGATCCTTCCCCAGTCGCAGTCAGCCCTTAAATGGGGTCTACAGGGGGGGCAGCCAGGCTCCACCCCTTCTGGTCACACAGGTGAATTGCCTTCACCTGTGCTCCCATGGCTGACTTAGTCCTTTCCTCAGGTGATCAATTAGTGGTTCAGGCTGTGACTCAACAGTTCCCATACACAAGGGAAGCCACAACCTTACAATGGCAAATGGAAGAACTTCCTCCATCTGCACATAACACACACAAGTACATTACAGCTAACCACAATGAAGATACTGCTTTGTTTCTCATGCTTGTATCTTAGAATTTACATAAACAAGTTAACACATTCTCACCTATCAAGAACTTAATGCTGAAAAATCCTATAGAAGCAGCAATTTCTGCTTACTTGAATGCAAATCACAAAGACACCACACTGAGAAACAGAATCCTAAAGCAAGTGCAGCTGTAGATCATAAAAATCAGAAATTAAGAACTGTACTTGAGAAAATAAACATTCCTCTCTAGAAGTAATACTAATAACTTTAACAGAGGATAAATATAATTTATGCAGTGACAGCAATAAAAAATGACAACGTTCAGACAGGATACTCCACTAGGATATGTATCTCCTCTACATTTCACCATCCAATCTCTTTCACATAAGACTAGCTGTACATTTTAAAAAATATTTTATAAAATTTATATCTACAAATGCCATTACTGAGAGAACTGAATGCTTAAAATGAAAATACTTAAATTTGCATAGCTGCCTTAAATAGCATTTAAATCACCACTAGAAAGTCCTAGAGCAATTTTCCAGTTATGCTCAGTCAGCACTTTCACGTCTCTAAGGACACTCAGCTAGAAGTTGAGTTACCACTCTCCTTTGGGAAGTACGCTTACCTTTCTACACATCAATTAAGCTTCTCAATCTAAAAACAAGGGGGAACAAAAAAAGAAAAACATGACACAAACTGGTATTTACTATCAGATGTGATGTGTAAGCAGCAAGAAGACTTTCACTTTCTCATCTGTTGGTAGGTTAGAATTCACAAAGAGAGAGAAGGCAAATATACAATTTGGAAACAGTGTAAAGAAAGCAAGTTAGAGCTGGTGACTCCCAGAGGAAACAAACCACAGACACCTAGAGGAGCAGTCAATATTCATTATACAAATATTTATACACATTAAACTTGTTCACTAGAAACTGAAATGAGGAATAATAATGTTTTCCATTTTGCTCTGCCAAAATAAAAAATAAGTAATACTTTTCTTTTACAAACATATCAACTGCCATGCCCTATTCCCTCTCCCTAAACCAATCCAAGCCAACCCAGTACAATTTTTTAGATTCATGGTTAACAACAGAAATTATGGATTTGGTCCCACAAAGTGAAATCCACACATATATCCAACCACGAAGCAGTTCGTCAGCACTTAACCCTGTCTTTACAAGTGGACATTGTTATTTATAAACTAAAATACAAACCAACATACATCACTGGATTTTTACGTTTTAAAAAGACCATTAAAAATTCAATCTGTTGCCTTCAAGTGCAGCAATCCTTGATCCCTTACTAAGCTTCCTCGTGGCAGAGCATAACAGAATCTGCAATTTATACTCTCACACAACCGTGCTCTCCTTCCATGAATTCTGACAGGAACTGCCACCCCCTTCCTCCACAGAACTAATCGATAACCAAACATTTTAATCTTTCTTTGTCCCAGTGTTACACTACTGAGGCAGATTAGATTTTTCTAATTTATTTCACACTTAACATTTAAATTAGAGCATAGCTGGCTGAAATATTACAACTTAAATGAATGTGTAACTTAAAGATCAAATTCTATCCTCAACAGATTTACATAAAAGGACAGAAAGGATAACATTTGTCTACCAGCATGTTACGTGGATCTCCTTAACTCAATTTACTACGGATTTCATGGTGCAAGAATTAATGCCCCTCCAGGAACTGAAGTCATTACCAATTACTTCTCCCACACCTACAACATAATCCTATTTCCCTGTAACTAGTGGAAGTTTTGCCGCTCGCCTGAAGGCAAGTTGTGTTTGTTCCTTGATTTGTTAGTCTAGCAAGTGGTACTCTAGCTAAACGATGCCACAGATGAGGGCTTCTTTCTAATAAGAAAATAACATTAAGAACCAGTGTGATGTAATTTATTGCCTGCTAAAATTGTGATTCCCATACATATTGATAATTTTAACTATGCAAAAAGTTGCCAACAGAATTATGTTTGTCAATGTGAACTTCTAGTATAAATTTTATCGACAACAAACATAGATTCTTTTTTTGTGTCCTTTTTTCTTTAGACAATTCCCTAAAAACCAGAATCAATGTCCTACAGGTGAAAGCTCCTTTTTTTATATCTTCTCAATACTCCTTTTCGTTACAGGACTGCCCAACAGGCTGATGCATACCAACACTGTCAGATGCACTCTCATTCTAAATGGATTCCCAATATATATAGAAACACTTTTCTTTTTAAGAATTGCCTAAACAAGAAAATGCGTATCTGCTGGCCTACAGGTTGACTTGGTTTTATTTTTTGACTTGTTAAAATTGTGTTACTGCTGTGTTACACAGCACATTCACTCACAAAAGAGGAAGCCAGATGCTAGATCATCTTATGATGTTAGGCTGTATGTTCACATGGGGATTCCACCATTCATCCCCTTCCCTAGAAAAACACACATGTAAGTGGTGTGCAATCTATGCCACCACCCTGCAGTAATTACTATTTTCCATTTTAACCTGGTTGTTTTTTTTTTAACCTGTCCTTAACAAACATATAAAAGTCTACGTTAAGTGGCACCATGGCAAACACAAGTCTGCTGCTATGGTTTCATACTATGGACCACAATGCCAGCAGGGAGCATGCAAACCATCTTACCATGTAACAAATTGGTGGATCAAAGTAGCACAGATCCCTCTCAATAAATGAGCGTGCACACTGGCTCCTTTCACAGCTGAGTCCCTTCCTTCAAAAGGAATGGGCCACTGCCACAGATGATACTTCCAGGAGTTGCAAAATTACCATGTGCCAAAGTTTGTTAACACACTGGAGCCCAGGTTTTGTGGGTTTTTTTGTTTGTTTCTTTCTTTTAAATAAGTTTTTAAACACTTATTGCCCTTTACTCTCAGCTCATGTCTATCTTCCTTCTTTTGATTCTTGTGATCAATTAATAACTTAATGATTATTTCCACGTATCAGCATCAAAACCATGTTTTCACCCCTCTGTCACTTTCTATCATGCTCTGAATGTTTCTTTGTGTTTCTCCAACTTCATGACTCTCAAAAACACAACATGCTAATGACCAGGGCTGGGTCAGAGAGTATTAACTCCACACTCCCGTAACTGCCAGAAACCTAACTGCCTAGGTGCAAGGAGAGCCCAACAAAATTGTTAAATTGTTTTCTTTCTTTTTTTTTTTTTTTTTGGTCAAGTAAATCAATTAATACCCTTATCAGGTATTTCTAATATAGCATAGAATGACTTCTAAAAATGGATAGAGAATAACAAAATGCAAAGAACAAGAGTAACACTTCCTTCTCCAAAAGGAGAAAAGTAATAATTTAAACAAAATAACCATATCAAGAAGTCTAGTTAGTTCTGAAAACTGGGGATGAATATTTTTTAAAGTTTCATTTTCTACCCACTAAGATGGGAGAGTTATTCTCATTGCGAACTGTGACGGGATCAGAAATAGGCTATAAAAAGAAATGCGGTGTTGCTGCATGAAAAACTTTAACAATTTCAAAAAGGGTATACAGAAATGCACACAATAAGGAGTTGTTCATTAAATATAAGAGACTACATCACCTTCTTGACACCGAGATCCACTAGCTTGGTTTGAGGTTTACCAGTCTGGGCATTTAGAATAAACTAGACAAAACAAGTAAGAAACGGGCAGGAGGGTGCTTTGCTCCCGTCTGTTCTTGCCACAGGCAAGCAAAGTTCTGGGAAGGGCTGCAGTCCCTTCAGTAATGCTGGCACTGTTCAGATGCAGCACAGCTTTACAGCTCCATCTCTTTCCCCCAAGCCTGCAGCAGAAGTTGTTCTTTCTAAAATACGGTACATGATACTGCTCAGCCCTTCCATTCACTTACTATATTGCACCTAGAGCTACAGTCACTTATCCTCAGCTGGACAGGTAAGGCAAACGCATCACTTTCAAGAGAATGAAATCCGCGATGAGCAGAAGAGCTGCTTCCCACCACGCTCACAGAACTGCTCGTGTACAAGGGTCAGCTTCACACCTCTGCCTAATGGCTGAAGGGCTTCACTGTGTATGGCTACCTTTTGTTATGAAAACAAAACCAAAATAAAAACAGAATGGCCAGCCACTTCACACATTATGTTTATCTTAACAATTTAGACTTCGTTTAACTTTCCCTAAAAGTTTACAAAACATTTAAGTCAATGACACAGCGTGTTTAAATGAACAAAGATAAAAACGGTGGTTCCTGTCGATCCAAGGGTGCGCACTGCCATAGTAAAATATGTCCTCAAAGACAGACAGAAACAATCCTGCAAATAGCTTGCACTCAAAAAATATTGCTCCTTGCTTCAAATGAAATAGACCTTTACAGCATCATTAAGGAAACAGGCTCCTATGAAGCTTACTTGAAGTGCAAAACACATGGGAACTTCTTAAAGATGTTTTTCTTAAGTCATGAATTTTCAAAACAGAAGCACAGACTTACAAGCTTTACTTTGGTATTTGTTAATGCGTGTGGGTGTTTTTTTTTGTCTGTTTTTCCTCTCTTTTTAACACATTACAATTCTGAGTGCTGCCCGCAACCCGTTCTTGCTTGACTATAATACCCAGCTCCGACCTTCCCGGTTTGCTCGGGGAGAAGTAACCCCAAACTCCCCCCGTGACTTTTCCTCCCCGGAGGAGCAGCTGCCCATGGTGCCCTCTCCCACCAAGCTGACACCATTTTGCACTCCGAGCCGCGTACCCCTGCGCCGCCAACTCGCTTCCCACTTTCCCAGCCATACAGGGAACGACCAGCGCTCCTCCAACGACGCGCACCCTCGTCCCGCACAGCCGCTGACCCGGCGGCAGAGCAGGCCCGGCGGGAGGCGGGGAGGGCCGAGGGGGCGGAGAAGCACTGCGGGCACAGCGCGGGGCCCCACCGCAGGAGAAGGGCCGAGCTGGAACCCGAGCGCCGCGGAGCAGCCGAAGGAAGCGCCCCGCCAGCCCCGTTACCTGAGCGCTCCTCCCCCGCGGGCAAGCTGCCGGCGTGCAGCCTTCACAACAAAGCCCGAGAGCTGCGGCCGCGGCAGGAGGAGGGCCGAACGCACCACCCCCACGAGCGCGCAGCGTGGAAGGGCCGGCGGTGGGGCCGCGGTCTGAGGGCGGGGCCCGGCGGCACGGCACGGCACGGCACGGCTGCGGGGGTGGCTGCGGACTCGGGCCGGGCGATGCAGGGCAGCCGGCGCCGCCGTGCGGGCGGGAGAGGTAGCGCAAGGCTGAGGTCTGCTGGGCGGTGTGCGGACACAGCTGGCGTCTGGCAGGCTTGTCCTCCCGTGCGCGGGAAAATGTTGTTTTCTTTTGGAGGGGTTAGCGATGGAGTGCTGCCCAGACTGGCGAGGAGCGGTATTCCCCGCCTATGGAGAGAGAAGTGCTGCCAAGGCCATGGAGAGCCGCATTGGTTTGGGAAGAGGCCACGTGGAAATGGGATTAAGCCTGGAAGTGCTTTGGGAAACCTACATAATGGGAACGCTGCCTATTGAGGAAGCATAGGGAGGAAGAAATGCAATATATATATGTGAGAATTTAATGGTGACGGGGTCAACACATTTGTGTTTTAAATACAAGCAAATTTTTATGTAAACCTTTTTGTTGCAGCGACACCTTGTGCACACAACAACTCTAACCAAACACCTTCATCTGGCCAACTCCAAATTTTCTTGACTGTTGAACAACTCCAACAAGTCTAGCTTAATACCTGATTTGCTATTTGTAATAAAAAAGCATTGCACAGTGAGACCTACATCCCTGCAATAAGTGAAGTAGTGATGTTTCAGCATCTGCTTTTTGTTGATACCAAACACTGGAGAACTGGTGATCCTGCTGTATTTAATTGAGCAGCAGTCTCAAAGTGCAAAACCAAGGGAAATGATGCTAATGTTAATGAAACACTGAAGTTGAGATTTCAATTACTTAAATGCCAACACATTATAAGTTCTTTAATTTTAGGAAGTTATTCTGCATTCCCACAGCAATTCCCACTCTGCTCTTACATATATTAAAGAATTCAAGTTACTGCTTGTTTGCTGATGCTTGCAAATTATCTAACTGAATATTATAGCTCAGTTTTATTGTTTTATTAACTCTTTTGTGTATATTTTGTGTGTTCTTGTGTTTTACAGTAACGATAAAAACTTCCCTTTTCTCTTTGTTCTGAATTGTTGAAGGCTGCATTTCATTTTATCCTTGGAACTTCCGGTCACTTAGCAACGTTTGTTGCTAAACTATCACAACAGACACGCACACACTCCACAAACCAACTTATCAGAACAACACTTCAAGAGCAGACTTCATGGAAGCATTTTCCAAATATATATTTTATTAAGTTATATTTAAGTTTTGACTTCCAAATTCCAAGGTACCTGCAATTGCTTCTCAAAACAGGAAAACGTTTGCAAAGGTTTGGCAAATGATTCTCAGAAAGGCAAATTAAGGGGATGAAACTACTGCAGTTTCAAAACCTTATGCACAAAACCCATTTGTAGGCTGTTAAAGAATCCTCCCTTCTCAAATTGCACCTCATCACAGAACATTATAGGTTTTTGTGTGTACACAGGTTATTTCCCAGTGAAAGAGGTGGACTGCAGATCCCTTTTCTAACAGAAAAAGAACTGAGTACCAACATTTGCTTTCAGTAGCTGTGCTGCAGGAATATATAATATGCATCTTGTTACAAATAATGCTTTTAAGAGACTTTAGACTTCTTGACTTGGTGAGATAACAGCAAAATGTGGTGGTGTTGTCTTCTTTTTTATTTGTTTGGTTTTGTTTTCCCTCTAGTGAAGAGAAAAAATAAGGATGCAAAAACTATCTTTCTTTTCCCTTTCTTTTGGAGATGTGCCAGCAAATCTAGCCTAGTTTTATTTCATAAAGTTCAAGGTTATTAATGGAATCACTTTGAAGATAATGTTAAGGATTTCTGACTGAAAAGGAATATTCTTGTCTGCGTTAGCATTGTAGAGCTCTTAGCAAGAAAACAAATTAAACCCAAGTTATCCGAGTGGTTAACAGCAATCTAGAATCTTATTCAAGAGACATCTCATTTAAAATCTATGTTCTTAACTCTAATAAATGTACCATTGAGATCAACACTACCTCTGTTCTCTCCTCAAAACCAATGGAACCATGCTTGTATGTAAGTATCTTCTCACTGTTAGAAAAGGACCAAGTTTGAGCTGAATGGACAAGCCTTCTGTTGGCTTAAGAAAAAGTAGTAGTATTAGAAGAAAATATGGAGAGGACTGTGAGAAACCACAGTGCTACTCAGAGTTAGGGAAAAGACAGCAACAACAGACATGTTGACATTTATACCTATGCCCAATGTCTCTGAGAATAAACGCCCTTGGCTGCTCCACATCCATACAGGTGATCTGTCCTCCCCTTCAGCAGTGTAGCCCTGCCAACACAGACTCTGGAGAAGAGCCTCTGGCCAATATCACCCCCTGCATTGTATCCTGGCATCTTCTGAAAAGTGTCGGTTGGCCTTGGCAGGAATAACGCTGGAGAATGTCAGAACCAGGGCTGACTGTCACAGTGCTCAAGGCCAGGGAGCTTTTGCTGAGCCTGTGGGTTTGCATGACGCATGCACCGTCCACCCGAAATCCCTGTGTCCTTTGACCACCAAAGAGCAGCAGCCATAGTCCAAAGGTTTTTATAGCACAGTGCGCTTCAGGAAGATGGCAAGTGCGCCAAATGGCACCACCGACGCCTCCTGAAAGCAGAACAGTGAGGAGAACTGGTGGGCGTTCGCTGGGTCTCAGCCCCGGCGGGGACCAGGACTGCAGGAAGCGCGTGCAGCGTGGCACAAACCCCACAAAGGAGTAAATGGGCCGAGGCGGTGGAGGTGGCAGCCGCTCCGCCAGCGCGCTAACAGGACACGGCTGCTCTCCCAGCAGAGTGCAAAGGGCTGCCGGGCTTGCAGCCAGAGTTCAGCCGCCAGCCCGAGTCTCGCGCTGCGGCCGTCAGGGGCCGGCGGGCAGAGGGCAGGGCCCGGCTCTACCCGGGCCGTGCTGCGGCCCCCCCCGCAGATAACCGCGGCTCCCCGCCTCCCCCCGGCTCCAGCGGGACGGCTCTGCCCCCCTCCCGCCTCGCGCGGCCCCGGCCCCGGCTCGCAGCCACTCTCCGGCAGCCGACCTCCTCGGCGCGGTCACCATGGCTCGGCAGCCCGGCGGCTTTCTGCAGGAGGCCTCTCACCAGATCGCCGCCGGCGGCTCGGCGGGTAAGTGCACGCTCCCTTCGCGCGGGCCCACGGCGGGGAAACTGCCCGTCCCGTCCAGCCGCGCCGCGCTGCTACAACGCACGAGGCGGTGGGGAACGACTCCGTGAGGCGGCGGCTCCTCCCCCGGCGGGAGCGGGAAGGGCGGGTGGCCCCTCGGGCGGAGCGGGGGGTCTCGAGGATCCCGTTGCCTTGGGCAGCGTTGCCGGATCGCTGCGGTAACTTCTGGAAGCGTGCTGCCCTCCCGGGGGCGGGCGTCTGCGGCGTATCGCTCTCAGCGCACTCCGCAGCCCTGTAGGCGATAAGGCCGCCGTTCAACCGCTCAACCCACGCGGGACGCGGTGGTGTGTAGGAAAGGTCCCTCTCGGTTTGCAGGACAGCTGTAGTTACGTTACATTACTTGGACTGGGAACTACAAACGTCAAAGCCGCCCACATCACTCTGTGTAATAGCAAAAGCACTGCTGGGTCATTTCTTTAATCTGCTTCCCCTACATAACAATAAACTTTAAATATTTATGTTAGGTGTGGGGAGTGTTGATACCAGACCCTGCTGTTCCAGCGTGTTTGTAAATCCTGTTGGCATCTCAGCTATGCATTGTGTTTTTAATTGGTTTTTAGTATCACTTTCAGTCAGCATGCTGTTTGCCATGTTATGTTATAACGGAGAGAGGAAAACTGTGTTTTATGTATCATTTTTGTGGCGTTGTGCTTCTTTTTTGTGCCCCTGACTTTGCAGTCCTTCATGTTCAGCCCTCGGCTTTGACAAGGAGATGTCACAACAGAAAAGAGCTGTGCTGTCCTGGCCTTTTCCATGTGCTGGATTTATACAGCTCTTGTGTGGCTTTGGAAATCCTAAAATGTTTTTAGGCTCTGCTTGGTACCCACCTCCTCTTTCCCCATGGAAGAAGAAGGGTTTAATCAGTGCCAGCCTGTTGAAGGCTCTTCAAACCTGGTGAGATACCAAGATGTTTTGGCAGCAGTTGTTATGCAAGATGACATATTTCTCTGCCTATAGCTGAGGGTCTGTATGTAACTGATTCAGACTGATTGATTTCTGTACTCTGAAGTCAGTCTGCTTTCTTTAAAAAAATTGCTCTTGTTTGCAGAAGGGTAGTTTGGATAACTATCCTAGTTTGGAAAGAAAATTGTCACAGAGCTGAAAGGAGAGTCTTAGAGAAGAACTGCAATTGGAAAACGGAAGTATGTGTGAGGGTGGTGTAGGGAAGAGATGGACTAAAAACTGTGCTTATCTGCCAGGCATAAATTTTAAGACAACTTTCAAGGAGACAACTAATCCACACCTAACACTTTTTCAAGTATGATAAGGAAAATCTATTGTATGTAATCCAGAGGCATACTGCTAAAGTGCTTGCAACAATTTGTGTGGTCAATTGTCAGGCATGTTCATTAGCTCCATCACTGACTTAGAATCTGTGCAGAGATCTCTACTCATTGGGTTTGAAGTAAACAAGGACTGTTCCTTAAATCCTTAAATAACAGCAGCATCATGACAGAGGAGTTTTCAGGTATTGGAGGGAAATGGATGAAACTTGAATATTAACACTCATGACACATGCTTAGAAACTCAATGGAATTCTTGTGATTTATAGAGAAGATAGAAGAGGAAGGCCTTGGCTTTGAGGTCTTTAGTCCAATTGTTAAATTTCAGACAAGTGTGGATCCAACAGGGAGGTGATGAAAGCAGGAAGGAAAGGATGGTGGGTGTCAGTTGCTGAGAGTGTACTTAGTATTTCATCCATGCAGGGGACTTGGTTTCCTGAATTCAGTTTTCCAGTATCACTTTTTGACAACCCGTATTGCTTTTGGCTGCCTCTGCAGAAGGACCGGGGGTTTTTGTAGGCCCTTTGTCATATTTACTAGTGCGCAAATTCCACAGATACCATAGGGTGTCTGTGATACCTGTACCATAGACTGATATTTAGTAGGAAACTGGGGAAAAAAAAATCGCAATATGAATGAATGCATAGATTTTAAGAAGTTCTGATCATCTTATCTCATACAGTTAAGCAAAAGGAGTGTAGGAAGGAAGCTCTAAGAAAGTTGCCCTAATTTGGTGTCTTTGTCAAAACAGTGGTAGGAAAGTAGCAAGGTAAGTCAGAGAACAAATTGTACACCAGAGTGGGTGTAATGAATGTCTGCATAAGTAAAATGAGAAGTTGGTTAGCATCCGCATGTCTGATGCAAAAGGATCTGAGAAGATGTGATTTTGCTAGGTCAAGTGGAAAATGATTAGAGATAAGTCTAAGCTGTCAGAACAGGAAGAAAGGGATTTTTGGAGCTTTATGGAAGGTGTCAGGGCTTGTTCATGTACTTGATAAAGAGAGAGGAGGGGGAAAAGAAATCAAGCTTGACACCTAGTCTACTTGACAAGCTTGACACATCAGTCTACAAGCCTGATAGAATGGAAGATACTGGCATGCTGAAGTAAGGAGAAATGCAAGCATTTGGTGCTGTAAAAGAGAAGATTTTAGCATACTGTTGTGTGTTTGAGGCGTTTCAGAGTTAAAGATAAACTCAGTCAGTGCTCTGATACCACTGAACTGTAACATTCAGGCATGACAGGATCTCAGACCTTCTTGATGTCTACGGCAAAGAGCGCATCTGCTTCTGTGGAGCTCAGAGTTTGACTTCATGTTAGGCTGAAAGCTCTGAGGGTGACCTCAGATCTTAAATATGAAGTTTTACTTAGTCTTGATGTATGTTCTTCCTGCTGATTTTCAGTTTGCTCTCATCTTTTGGAGTCCTGGATTGATCAACTATAATAGAGAATAATTTGATTTTGTTTGCTTGCCTAGGTGTATAGAGATGAACAGGAGTTTGACTGAAATACAATTGGGGCACTTCATTACTAAGTTTTGCCCCTTCCAGTGTAGAGAATTGATGATGTATTCCTTTTCTCTTGTGGGTAATTAGTACACTAAGGCACGTGTGGAACTTACAGGAAAAAATAAATAGAAAACAAACCCTTTAAACTGTAAAAATCATTGTGAAAGGAAGAGCTTTTGAATTTGTAACTGCAGAATTGCTTTATATTTAGGAAGACAAAATGGTTATTTCAGCAGCCCTGTACATGCAGAGTTAAAGTAATGGGAAGAATAATTTATTTCTCCATTTCATAAGGATCAGAAAATAATTTTTTTTTTCTGCCAGTATAGAAGAGGCAGAAATTAAAGCGATAAATAGTGTTGCATGCAAAGTCAACAGAGATTTCATTCCATAGAAAAAGGAATCAAACAATGCCAATTACATTCTGTGATACCTGAGTAGATTTGCCAAGACATTCAGAGAGAAGGCTCTTGAGTCAATTTGAAAGATTGAGTGAAATGTCATCTTAAACAATTGCACAGAGGACTATTGGCTGAGTGAAGTGGCTGAATTTGGCTGGAGGATTTGAATTTGGCTACCCTGAATGTTTTAGCATGTTGCTGCTTGGTATAGGTGTGTGTTCATTATTATTATTTTTTAAAATTGTAATAAGTTTGCAGATGGAAACAGCTAAAACTGCAGGTAATGTAAATACCAAGTAAATACAACTGAGATTTTATGTTCATTTCTTTTGCTCCCATATACCTTCACATAAACATGATTATCATCTTTAATTTTGAAGTAAAAATGTTGAAAGGTTTATTCACTATATGTAGTAGGTGATAAATACAAAAGATTATGTCTTTCAAATCTGTAATATTTAACTCATCTTTAAATACTTTCCTACTATAATTCAGTGTTTTTAGTTTCTTAATTCTGTTTAATAAATCATCGTGAACTATTGGCTTTCTATTATTGCCTAATGAATATGGGAAAGTCAGAATGAGCTGTTTCTGTGTTTTTGTTTTTGTTTTGTTTTTTTGTTTGTTTGTTTCGTTTTTTTGGTGGTTTTTGTTTTTTTTTTTTTTTTTTTTTTAATAAAGGTATTTACTTTCTATGTAAGAATAACTGTAGCTGGTCTTTTTTTTTTCCCCCTCATTCTCCATATCTTCATGAAACAGCAGGATTTCTGCCTGTCTAGACTTCTGGGCTTTGATTTTTTTTGAAAGAGTTAGGTTTCCAGCAGCATTGAAATCTAATAGGATTTGGGAGTCTAATTCTCTTAAGCTCCTTTGAAAGTCCAAACCTTGTCTTTTGAGAGGTGTTTTATTTCAAGAGTAACCAGAGTTGATTATCCTGGATTGCAGCAACTCCTTTGAAGCAGATCTATAACAGGAAAACCAATCATCAGAGTGAGAGTGTTGGATGCAATATTAAAAGCAGTTTTTGGTCCTCCTATCACTGGAGGCATTAAGCTGGCAAAAATCACTGCAAGGCATGCCAGCCATCATAGTCTGAAACACCTGAGGTTGTTTGGTTGTTTGGCCTATACAAAGGGGAGAAGGAGCATAATGGAAGAATAGGAAGCACTTTCAAGTAGCAAGAGAATTGGCTAATTCTCCACTTCCCCCCTTCTGCCCCCCCATCCCCCAGGTGTTGCCTTGATTATTTTGCTGACTCTCTTCTTTTTTCTTTTTTTTTTTCAATTTTTTTTTTCCTGGAAACTAAAATTTAGGATGACCACTTCATGTTTTCCTTTTGCTTTTGTTTTTTTTCTTGCTTTTAAGTCATACTCTTGGCATTCACGTATTACTAAAATAATCACTTAATGCTCAGAGGTAGTTTCAACTAGCTAAGTATAAAGCTAAAGCTGCTAAATATCTTGACATGAAACCATATGGTTTTAAAGTGCTCAAACTTTATTGTTTCTGAAGTCTTTTAAGGTTGAAATATTATCTGAGTATGTTTTAGTTGTTTTTCACTGCTTCTACTAAACTGGCATTTTGGACATTAACAGAAACTGTTTATATTAACGAACGAAGAGTAGGAAGCAGTTAAAGAGAACCAATTTCAGGAAAAAAAGTCTTGCAAGCTAAAGTATTCCAAGGGAATGAACTTGTTCTTAGCAGTAAAGCTAATTTTCTCTGCTGGGCTGAGAATTGGTGGTTTTGTATGAGATGCTGGGCTTAGTGTTTCAGAGGGGAATTTCTTCTTTGGAAGCAGGGTGGGAAGAAGTTTGGGTGAAGAGAAAATGAAAAAGGTCAAGGTTTTGTCGGCAAAAAAAAAAAAAGCTGGCTGAGCTTTTGAGTGGCGTGTGGTGTGCAATAAACATTTATCCTTAAGATTTTGTACATATAAGACTCAGGGCTTTGAGAAAGGTTATGTATTTTCTACTGTTAGTTCCTAATACAATAGATTTTATCTCAAAAACACACAACCCACCTCACAAAAACCCAGATGCTCAAAACCTGAAGAGTAATGATGGTGATCTTAACTCATTTGTTCCATTACCCACGAGGTGGCAGTGTAGTATTAGAATAAGATGCTAAATACGTCATGCTGTGGTAGAACGTGATATGAAAGGTATGTTGAGGTTGGTGCTGGTGAGAAGATTAGGATATGGGAATTTGGATTAGAATTTTGAAAGTAAAACTCAAAAGCATAAAACAATTCATAATCAGTGGATACTTATTTCATGTGCACTGCAAAGCCAATGATACTGAATTTGACTTTCAGTTATGAAGAGAAACCTACAGAGGATGACAATCAGAATGTTATATCACTGACTAAGGTCCAAGGGTGGTGGTAAGACAGAGATACCACATGTAAGTCAGAAAACTTGGGATAAACTTTTGGCCCAATTGAATCAGTGTGCAACTAGCTACTGATTTTCACGGAGAGGAATTTGCTTGATGATTGTTTTATTTTACCATAGATTTCATGTGATGTAGCTGAAATCTCTTCAAACTCTCATTGCCCATTTATAAACAATTAAGACAGAGGCACAATGGGCTGCTTTAACTTAAATTAATGTCTTTCAAGTATTGGCAAGAACATGACCTACAGTGATGTGTAAATACTTGCAGATAAGTGTTTCTTCAGATCTGTAGCTCAGTTTCTGTGACATTCCCTTTTGTGGCATTCCCTTGGATGTTCTTATTAGTTTGCAATCATTTGTTCTTATTCTAGTTATTTTTCTACTTCAAGCTAGCACAACAGTGAAATTGGAAGAGCTCATCAAGTGTGACATGTCAGACTGCCAAAACTCTCCCTTAAAAATGGTTATCTTATTAACAATTAATCTTATTTGTAATCGAGAGTTCTCACTCTCTGATGCTGAGTTATCAATTTTGCAAGAAGAAGGTTAAACTTCAGTCACTGTAAAGTAGTAGTTTCTGTACTGAGGGTTTGTAATTCGTGTCAAAGGCTTCTTTTGTAACAGAACTCAAAAGCTACATAGTTGCAGGAAAAGTACCTTCCATTTTTCAACAGCAGGTCTTGTCCTGAGGTCTCATTACTTTTAAATACAGCACCACTGATAGCTGGAATACCTAAGGCTGAACTACCTATAACACTGGTGCCCTGATGGGACAATGGAGTTATGTCTCAAAGAGTCTTAAGGCTGTTGATAAGTCCAACCTGTATAGTGGGAAAGAAAATACAGGAGTAATTGGCCTTTAGATCTGCTTTATCTGCTTTTTAATTGTTAAACCACCCTATTAACAGTTGCTGTTTTGTTGGTTGTTTCTTTTTCCCCCTCATTCCCTCTGGATCCTTTTCATTCTGCTGCATTTAGGCAGGAAGCATAGTTTATGGGTCATCTTTCAGCCTTTAGTCAATGAATCATTTCCCATTTTGTTATCCTAGTTTCCCAGGACTTCTGTTGCTTTTGTTGTACTGAAGTGTAATGTATAGCTGGTGTCTCCAAACAGACACTGTCCCAAAAGCAAAATGAGAGCCTTAGTATCTTCAGTTTGGAAAAATTCGTTGCTTGTTATATTTCACTTCCCATTACAGCAGATTGCAAGTGTTCTTGTGGCAGAGTTTTATATATTTTTCTGTTGTCTGTATTTGCTTCTTAGTATTTAATGAAAGATACTTAGTAAAGATTTACTAAAGATGCATATGTAGTTTGAATGTGTAGTCACGGTTGTTCAACTTTGCTCTTATCTTTATGTCAGTGCTGCAGCATGAAAGCAAAGAATGTTAAGTTGCAAAGGTTTTAAAAACAAACTTAATTTGAAGGCAGTTCCCATGATTTTTAGATTAATTTGGGATCTGAGTCATGAGGTTATGAATGCTAGGTGTTGGTGATGATAAACCAGCCTTATGTGTGTGTTCTCTTCAGGCTGGTTTGCAGTGCTGCCTTGCCTACGACATAAATTCATGCTTAACCTTGTGGAGACAAGTACAAAACAAAGCATCACACTGCTTGTAGGTTGTTAGAAGAATTTGGTTTTCAAAAGACTTTCTTGTTATAAATGCTGACAAGTGTCAGCATGATCTTGTACATGTATATACACTCCAGTTTTGTCAGGCTTGCTAAATGTGTGAACAAGAATGGTTGCCTTGTTCGTGCTGCACACTCTAAACACAGTGTCCAGCACACTTTTTATATCTCTGTGAGTATATCTTAAGTAACATCTGTTTTTCCTGGATTGTTGTACTAGTTCATGTTTGAAACAGTTCCTCAACAAAAACAGTTCTCCATTCAGACTTAAAGCAATTTGAAGAGGAAAAGACTTCTGGAAGAACTTGAGAGCTTTGAGAGTCACAGTCCTGCTCCTCGCACTCATTTTATGGTCTGTGGTTGCAGAACCAAAGTAACTTAAGGACCAAGATAGTATTTTGTCTTTTGGATGAGTGTTCCATTCTCTTTTCAGAAATGGAGTTAGGATTTGAAATGAAATTAGGCATTCCCCTGAATTAAGCAGAGGAGGCTCTACTCATTGCTCATTAGTAGTTAGTAAACTTTTATTTTTTACTATTTATTTTTACTGTTAGTAAAAATAAATAAATAAATAGCAAAACTGAAATGCTAGGTGAGCAATAAGATGGTCTTTACTTAAAACAGCCTCTCCTGTTTTTTTGTTTGTTTGTTTGTTTGTTTTTGGTTTTTTTTAAGCAATGAAGAAAATATCTATCAATAAGCAGTACATTACATCTGGCATGTTCTTCCTTAGCATAAAATATGATGATATTCTACATGATAAAAATGAAGCAAATCAACCTTTTTTTCCTGATCTGTCAACAAGGTTTTGTCCTTTCTGCAAAATAATAATTCTTAATAGAAGAAGAAATAGAGCATTATTGATTAGATGCTTCTAAAGGGGGCTAAAGAAAGCACTTGGGCTGCCTTTCTGCAAATATTAAACAGTGAATATTGTTAGAGACTACACTAAATGGAAAAAAAAAATGTTTATTTGGAGTATGAAACTCTTCTAGGTTAATGTCCATAAAGTTTAAATTAGTTCAGACTTTTCTTATTAGAATAAATGTTTCCTTTTAAAAAGCATGATAATCATAATCAAGACTAAATTTGTTCTGTTATTTATTTTCAAAATGATTGTACATGTTTAGCAGACTTTTGATTTAAATCCCTAGGGATATATTGCAGACAGATGTTTAGATGACCTCATGTTTAAAGTAAAGTTATACTTGGACACTACATTAAATTTTCCCTAAAATCTTTCCTTATATGTTAGACTGTGGAGCAGTGCAGAAAGTATCAAATGATGTATGTTGAAAAGATACTGCTTTATTTTAAAAATAAGTTATTAAAATTCTGCAGGTTTTATTTCAAGGGTCCCTCAAAAGCACAAAATGCCTGATTATGAATGAGTATGTTTATAAATGAAAATATTGTTTCTGGTTTGAGAGTTAAATGGGAAACAGACTCTTAAAAACGTTCCTTGAACTCAAATATAAATTTACCATGTCATTTATACCTTCCCCCATAGCTTGTTAAAGACTACAGTAGAATGTGTGCATTCTTCAACTAATATTACATTATAATAGCACCTAACAGTAGTCAGTATTTTTATTGTGTTCTGGCTTTGAAGGGCTAAGTAATAGTTTCTTCTCAAGCTGCAGCTGACATCATGGTGTAGATGCTTGTGATGGTTCCATATGTGACGTTGAACAACATTTTGGAAATGCTCTTCAGTATTTCGTCAAGTCATAATTGTCAAAATTGATCTGTTTAAAATAGATTTATTGATTGACAGATAAAATTAAGTTTTTTCAGTCTTTTGAAGTTTATGTGGGCAACACTTGCAGTTAACGCGTTTGGTTAGATAAACGAGTTACTACTGAGTTGTTGGAATTCTGCCATTTGGAATAGTAACTGAAGTACTGTATTAATAGATGTACAACTAGTCTTGCCTCTGCTAAATATTTTTCTTCCTAATTGCTACTTTCCTGACAGAATGTACTACCTGTAGCCTGATGCAAAGGTTGCATTAAAGCAGTAATTAGATGCATGGCTCTTGGACTGCAAATACCCTTTGCTCAGGTCTGACGTGAACACTTCTGTAGGGCAGCCTTTTTTTTATGGTTTTCTGTCATTTGGGCTGATTATGAAGATGGATGTAGCCAGCAGAGCTGGAAACCTACTTTGGGCTGTAGACGTTGATAAATTCATGCAGAAGCTGCAATGTTTTTCAATCAACTCATCCAGGTCCACTGCTTTCTGGAAGAAACAAATCATCTTGCAGTAATTGAAGGCTCTTCTTTCTTAAAAGGGTGGATATTGAAGGGAGTAAAGTAAGAGATCTCATCCTGCTCTTGAAAAATGAAATTTCATTCTGCCTTGTCTGTCAAAAGTTCATTGTTGTTAGGTTAATGCATACAGAAAAAGATATGTCAGGCATGGATAATTACTGTTCTGCATAACATGGATTTAATTAAAGACTAGCAAAGGAATGTGGGTACCCATGTGATGCAATTACTGTAAGCAAATAGTATTTTGTTTCTCTTTCTTCCTGAATAAAGATTTGGGCTTTAGCTTGTAACTCTGGAAAGTAATAGCAAATATTCTTCTAAATGAGAATTAGATGTTTTGCATAAAAACCAGGATGTCATCTGGTATTTCACACATGAACTAAAAGAAAATATGACCAATTTTTGAAGTAGTACATCAGTGTAACTCCTTTTCTATACTAATATGCATAAGAATTCAAGCTATGTTCATTGTTTTGGAAAACTTGAAAAATGTATAATTTACTGTATATTTGAACATAACTCTTTAGTATCATTTCTTATGTAACATTGTACTTACCTGCAATTCAAATATTTCTGGCAACTGAAGAATAAACAGCAAGATCGTCAGAAAAAAATACTTACTGGAAATAGGGAAAAATAAGTTTATTTAATATTAAATTTTATACAAAGAGACTGAAAACTTATGAAAAGCAAGAAGTGCCAATAAAATTGGAGCAGGTAGTCCTTACACGTTTGCTAGAAATGTCACTTACCAAACTTCTTGGCATGAAGCTAAGGGGCAGTAGATAATGAATTGTTAAAAAAATTTCTGGATAAAGCAGTTTCACAGTGTCTTGGTTAGATATTGTTCACACACAGATTTTGTACATTCGTGAATGTCCTTCAGAATCATTAGGAACACACTGATCATCAGAGACTCGCCATAACACTTTACATGGACTTGTAGTTTGCTTGATCTTGTAGCCCTACAGTGAATGCTTGGAATTACGCTGAAGTAACAGGTAACAACTCTTGTGCTTGTGTAGCTTGATCCCACCTTTCCTACCTTCTCTCTTTTCTATGTATCAATGTAAAAGGAATAAATAATGGCTGTTCTACTTAAATATCCGTTATCTTCACACTTAATATACTGTTAACTGTGTATGCATCCAACTGTACATATGCCTGTATTTTTTATTGTATTTGAGTAATTTCGCTAAAGACTTCAGATGGTTCTGAGATTTGCAAGAATCATGTGCTTTCTCTGGTGCCTCAGGAAAAATGAGCACTTGCAAGTAAATCAGGCACATTCTCTGGCATGCTAAAACTTTGTACAACCTGTAGAAAAGCACGGACATCATCCTGGACAGAAGGAGACGGAGATGATTTGCATTGCCTGAGCTGTGATTTGATTATTGTTTAATTTTTCTTCTTGTCTGTAGTCCTTTGTGTCCTTATCTGTGCATCTTTCAACTATTTTTAAGAATGGGGAGGGATCCTATGGTGGCATGCTGTTGTGATGCTTGGACTGAGTCATGTGCAGTCTGTGTGATGATGATGTAACTGAGTGATGGCAGCATCTTTCAGAGAAAAACAGCAGTCAAGTAAAGATAGATTCTCATTTATTGCAAGCTCAGTTTTAAATTGGTCATCTTCTGTTCTATCTTATACCTTATTTTCTACACTTTAATTTGTGGTTATAACTGCACCTAGAAGCATGGTTGTAAAATCCATGAAGAACTGAAACCTCTGAAGGGAGGTTCAGTCATGTTTAATGAATCTCTTTTTCAGAGGACATAAAGAGGGCTGGAACCTTACTTAGCTCAACTGGAATAAGAATATCTTTATTTATCTTTATTTTGGCTACAAACTCTGTAGTTAGGAAATTAAATTCAGACAGGAATAAATCATTCTATTGCATTTTGTATTATCATTGGATTGTTTGTAAAACTTGAACATATTTTATATTTCTGTTTGCTAATTGTTTTGTAAACCCTTCAGTATTCAAATTTGTAATATAAATAGTTTTGACTAAGAGCAAAATTTAGACTGCCTGCACTCTGCCTAAGCAAAAATTTGATGCCTGTGGCTTACAGAGCAATTCAAAATAGGCCTGAGGACAGGGAAGAAGTTGGGACCTTCCTTAGATAATCTTGTGACCCAGGATACTGAGGAACCGAGAAAGCACCATTTTCTGGGTCTTTTTCACCGGTCTACGAAACTGGGTTCATTCTTGCTTTTCTGGAGGGTGTTTATGTCTTGCAGTTTTTACACAGTGGTGCAGGTTCAGCAGGAGAGTAGCTGCATATGCAGCAGCCAGGGTAGGGAGTCAAATCTCCTGAGAAATGACATATTGGTGTTAATTTTTTTAAGCTTAGTAGAGCCTCAAACACAACTGCCCTATTCTCTGGGCCCTATTGTATTTATGTTTCATGTGCACTTTTGGGGAAATGGGCATTTCTCAGTGTTAGAGGCACAGAGGTGTTCAATCCAAGTTCCCATTTCACCTAAATTACTTGTTCTAACTTGACTGCAGATGCTATTTGGTGTAAAAAAAAACCAAAAACAAAAACAAACAAAAAAACCCCAACTAGTTGTAAATCAGAGACAATCTAGTAAACTAGATTGTTTGTTGGGAACCCTGCACAAGACTTTATCTGATATCTACATCCGTAGTTGGTCATGTTAAAAAATTGCTGTCTTTTAATAATAATAATGAAAAATGGTATCCTACAGGAAAATAGTTTTATGGTAGTCAATCACATTTCTCTTACAGATCATAGTCTCAGTATATATCCATAGTGAAAGAAATGATTTCTAAAACAGGCTGTATAGTTCATACCCAGGGAGCTTGAAAGATCCAATCAGCTCTGACTGTGCTTCTAAAACGTGCAACCCTCTGCGAGGTACTGCTGGATCAGATGCATTGTGTTTAGTGAAAATCACTGTGTGATGCACAGAAAAGTGCCTTAAATCTCTTGGAGAAGTGGCCACCCTAGGGCTTTATATAAAAGCACATTTGCTCCTCAACAAATTGAAGCTGCCTTTGTTGCAGATAAAGAGGAAAGCCCTTTTGATCTACCACTGCGATAGCCATCTGTGGCACACATTAGTCTACTGCTTGCTGCCACTGCTCAGTGGCACCAGATTATCACATCTCTCAAACTTATTCTCAAACTTGAAGGAAAATCATTCTTTTTAGTGCTTGATTTCCCTTTTTCCAAGTTAGAAATGTAAAGTCACATTGATACTGGCATATTTTCGATTTTCTATTGCCTTTTGCTAAAGGGTCTGGGATGCTTATTTGTAGATATTTTCTCTCTGATTTGTATTTAGTCTGCACGTGATTGTCTTGATGAGTGAGAGGCATGGCTCCCATGGGCTCTTAGTACAGTAAAGTCAGCACAGGTTTTTAATGAGCAAGCTACAAGAAAAACAGCCTTCTCTGTCTGAGCCTATTTACTCTCAGTTATCTGATAGCATTGCTGTTCCATCTTGACTTCCTGGGTTACACTTTGAAAGTGTTAGGTAAGCGGAATGTCAATATTTGCCTTAGCAACTTCTCCGGACATCTTACTTCTTTCAGTCAGAGCTGGGACCTGTTGACTTCTCATGTTTTCTACTGAGTTTTGCATCCCATCTCTGTTGATCACCTTCAACAGCTTTGAGCTGGAGGCTCAGATCCAGCTTCTGGGCCTGAACCAAGCATATGTCTCCTCTGCTGTTGTACATGCTGTTATTTATCTTTCTCCTTCATCTGTTGCTGGATGGATGTAGATAATGCTCTGAGAGATTGGCAGAGATTCTTGCATTTGATCAAAGTTCCGTTTGGATTTGCTTAGCCTAGAGCTGCTCGTCATCTATAGTTTTCCTAAAAGTCTTCTCCCCAGATCAGATCATCGCATGTAGAATATCATGTGTCTGATGTATTTTTCTAATGCGTGTCTTGTGCCAAGCAGGACCTAAATAGCAGTGTGCTCTTAATGCATGCAGATTGTGCTTTATTCTTGCCAGAAACCTAATGGTGTCAAACTTCTAATGGGGAAAATATTTGCCATTAGCAATCTCTCCTAACATTTCTCTTCTCATGTATAATTTAAATATAATTTTTCTCCATACCTACAGACAAACTGGGTAAATAAATGAAGGCCCCCTGCTTTTTTCCTATCTAATGCAGTTCATTTATTCACTCTCTTCCTGCCTGCAATAAACTCAATCTTTAGAGGCTATCTCTTAGAGAAAGTTCTCTATTTACTGAGCATCAGCTGTAGGAAAGAAGAAATAAACTTTTCATGTTTCTTCTGCATGTAGAACTTTCTGGCAATTTGTCTTAAGCAGATCCTTTCCTGGTTTAGCCCCACGTTTCAGCTGACTTTTCCTTATTGTATTGCAACACTGCAAAAATCCAGTACCAGAAAGAGTGCTTGTCAGTTGGGTGTTTTGGAGTTTTTCCATTTGCTATTTGTCTTTACAGTCAGCTCCAATGTTGCTGTTACGGATGATGCTCATGTCAACCCTGTTTCTCTCATGAACCAAGTGCTAGCTACAGTGAGAACACTTTCTTTCATTGAGGTGTTTTTGTTTGTTTGTTGTTTTTTTTTTTTTTTCCTGTTGTTTCTTTCATTTTGTTACTATCTAGCTTAAAGTTAGCACAATTTTTGGGTATATTTAAGTTAACCATATATGGCTCTTCTGTTACAAGACTTCTCACTGACCTGTAAAGAAGAGAGATGTGCTATTATCTGTGCTTGCTCTTATAGTGTTAGAAATCTCTTTGAAACGATGCTCACCTTTTAGGGAACAGATCCAAGGAGTTTAGGTGACAAACCTTGGTTTTGGTAGAGTTTGCTTTCTGTTAGTTTATTTGCCTGATCTGGGGAAGCTGGCAGAAATACCCAGGCAGGGGAGGAGAAGCAGGGCCTGGTTTGGGTGGCAGCTGGTTCCTTAGATTGCTGACTTGTTTTATAGGCTGTGGGTGAGTGCCAAGAATGCTTCAGCTTCTGAGCGTCGCTCAAAGCTTAACAGATATCAGCGATTTAACTTGCTCTATTGTGATACTGATGAAGCTGTTTGTCACCTTCCATATATTCACCTGTCAGACCTGCTTCTCAGGAAACCCGAAGCCTTAACAAATACCATTCAAGGAAAATGCATATTCAAATAATCCACACGAGGAAAAAGGACTTTGTTCAGCTTTGTGTGAGGATTAAGAGGGAAAGAATGTTTCATTCTGCTTTTTAGGAAGGAGTTTAAGAAACTCCTGTTTGTAGTAATGGTACACTAATGAACATGTACTCATTCTGAAATGGGGTTAGAGTTTGGCAAGTGAATTTTGGGCTTTGTATCACACTTTGCTCAGTGTATAACTTGTGTGATTTTACGTGTGGAAAAAACAGTGAGTTGCAGCTATGGTGATTGAGTTGCTTCTCTTCTACTTCCCAGTGCAACCCATCACTACTGTTGGCATTAATCTGGAACAATGACAGATAAACCAAGGCATAGAAACACTTTCAGAAATGTTTTTTGCCTGGCTGATGCGTGTCACTTGAAGGCAGGGGCTGAAGCTGGAAGCACGAGGGAATTTACCTTTTCTGCTCGCTTGCTCTAAGACCATTGATTTTAATGTCTTTCTACTACCTTACACTAGTTTGTTAACTGTATTTTTATGCCTGACAATATTCTTCTTAATTTGCTTATAAATCGTTAGCGGATTTTACTTACGTTATTTACAGTATTCTGTAATCTTTTTGTGTGTCATACTTGTACTTCAACATTTAAGGTGGAGATGGCAGTGTTGTGCTTCTTCGCTGTCTTGCTTTGAGTTTTGCAGTCTACTTGATGATGGCTCACTCGCTTTTGTCTCTATGGATTCTAAGCCTAACAGCGCAGATGGTTTTGCTGTGTGCAAGTTTTTCTGTAGGGAGTTAAATTCATCTTCAATATGAAACAAAATCTTGAAATTAAGCTACAGCAGGTAGATAAAGATCAGTCTGTAAGTGTTGGTGTGGTTCTAATTGAAAAATTGTAATATAAAAGACTTAGTTGAAAAATCTTTAAATTGAGAATAGTTTTATTTCACAAAAACCATTGGCTTTGTTAGTTCCACTTACAATGGAAGAACTATGGATTTTGAGCTGTTCATCATCCAGAACTTACAAAGTTTCATAGTATTTATGGAAGTTTTATAAAAGCTCTTGGAAAATATAAGATTCTTTTCAGAAAACAAACAAACAAACAAAAACAAAACCAAACCAACAAACAAAAAAAGCCCACATTGTCCCTAGGGTGTTAAAGATGTCTGGGCAAAAACTCATTGGCTTGAATAAGATCCCAGTTCTGTGTTCAGAAGACTGATAGTTTGTGTTCTTAGTGGAAACAAAGCAGTGTATGGGAACATCTGGGACTTCGGCTTAGCATCTGGAAAGCAGCCAGATGCTGAGCTTGGTGGTCCTGCACCTGTGGGCATCGTGCCCAGCCCAGTCCCATGGAGCTCTCAGATACCCTCACCCTGCGCAGCGTCTTGCACGATGATGTCTGAAAAGCCAAACTCTGCTGATTACTTCTGTCTCAGCTCTCTTGTTCTCATATCATGACGTTAACTATATAAGCAAATACTTTTTGAGTCTGTTGCTAACAGAGGCTTGCAGATGATGGATGTCTCTGTTATTCCATGATGCTTTTATTTTTAATCCTCTAATTTTACTCCTTGTCTCTTCACCGATTCATCAACCACTTTCTGGTTGAATAGTTTCACTGTACATTTTTATTCTACCTCTGCCATCAAGAATGTGCATCTGTTGGTAAAATGCTATGTCCGAACATAGCTATTAGGAGAATTCAGTAGCAACTGTCTAAATATTTTTGGAAATATGAAGTCATATAGTATGAAAGTATAATGTATATCAGCAGCATAAACATGTTTAGTTCTGTATTACTCTTGCAACTCACATTGGTAGTGGAAGTTTTAAGAGCATAGCCCTTTGTAAGTATGTGGTAGAGTTTGTTTTGCTACCAAAACTTACCTTTTGTATCTTAGAAGTAAAGCCTTTGACACTTAAGACTTAATAACCTTCACATAAAGAAATGTGAAACAGGGTTAGAAGAGGGGCCATATGTGACACATTTGTGTTCTGTGTCTACAATGTATCTGTTTCTTCAATGGCTCCGGTTGTATTTAGCACTAGAAATCGATCTGCAATTTGCTGCTTAAAAAACTGATAATTTAAAGGTGACATCATTCATATCTTCTAGTCCTGATTGTCTGTCCAAGTCCTATTTCACTATTTTACTACTATAATTTCTATTCCTCTGAAACAGAAATTTCCTGAAAACTGGCTCCAGACCAAGGTGCATCATTATGCTTAAAACATAAATAATATAGTCTACATTATGAGAGAAGTGTTGCATTGGTGCATGTTTGAAATCTACCCATTTGTATCTGTGGTGATTTTCGGAGTTTCGGAGTTATCATAAAATAGACCATTGTTCTTTGTCTTCAGTGCTTTTTTTTTTTTTTTTTTTTTTTTTTAGGGAATGCTGAAGCTGTTTCATGGGGGTACTCAGCACCACATTGTTCCTGTATACTACTATTGTTATTACATTATCTCTGTTTTTGTTTTCTATTTCAAACTCTCATGTATTAGTTGCAAAAAGCTACACCTTATTTGAAAATTCTGATACATGGATATGTTTCCTCAGGTTTCTACAATAGTGACTGATATGTACTGAATATACCCACTTAAAAAAAAAAAAAAAAAGGATGAATTATGGCTTAAAACATTCATGTAACTTATGCAATTAAAAGTCAATGATTGGAACCATGCCTCATGTAAAATGAGGAGATCAAAATCAATCAAGAAATCCCCAGCTCTATATCTTCCTCCTCTGAAGCCAGACTTTTGCTGCATATGAAATCCTGAAGACTAAATTCTACCATAACCAGTGTAGTGCTAAGTTTTCAGAAGATTAGAGATGGTTGTTTGTGGGCATGAACTACTCCTTTCACTGTGTGCTAATCTATTTTAATGATGATACTTACAAATGCTAACAATTTTGTTGCTCATCAAAGCATGCAGAAAAATGAGGGGAAGTATCATGTTATGGGGACATATGCCAGCATTTTCTGCAGCCTGTGTGTGTCTGCAATGACCTGATAGCCATGGACTGCAGTCTCTAAAGATGACTAGATTATTTTTTGTTACAGTTTGTGCGAGGGCTTTGGAGTCACTTGTTCTTATTTTAAAAAAGTGTCCAGAAGTCTGAAGTGCTGCATTTAAAACATGGATCTTAAATAGCGTCTTATTATTCTCCTCTTTGCTTAGCCTGCTTCCATACTGTATCCTTGTCCCTTCTCATAAAAGTGTTGCTAGCAAAGAGGAACATGCAAGCAATGTGTCTCCTCAGCACTCTCTATCCATTTTGTTTCCCTGTGTAAAAAAGCATTTACTGCTTACACTGATGTGTGGTGGCCTGGCCATTCTGTATTTGAAGCTGTATGCTGTCATTTGGGTAGAAAGGTCAAGGTGTTTAATATTTGAGCCAGAACAATTGCCATCCTGCAGCTGGTGTGGATTTCATTATATAAGAGTATTTCACTCCTGTGAATTTCTGCTGTAAGCATAAACACTATTATAAGTATTGAATATTTGCAGATCAATGGAAGGTGAGGGGATTAGTTAAAAAAAGTAGATGTACATAACCTTGACTGTTTAAAAGTCTTTTCTTTTAGAATACTGTGCCTGTTTAGATCACTAATATATTTTAATTGTTTCCATCTTTCAAAATATATCTAACAAGTTCATTTTTTAGTTGTTGTTACACAAATAAACTGGTATTAAATGCACTGCTTTCTTTCTTTCAAACATACTTTCAAAATACTGCTTAATGTGGTTTGAAGATTTTGCCAACATAACCTTCCAGCTCCTTCTCTTGTATGAGGGTGGTTGATTACATCTATCTTTTAGTTTACAAATGCCAATTTATTCCAAAGAATGCAAACCCTGGGACCATTTGTCATCACACTTTGATTGTAGTTCATTTCATTATTCTATGTAGGAGGAAAAGCAAACAATTAGATGCCTGAAAAGGGGAGGGCTGTGAGGGGGAACTGGAGCATCAGAGTATGCTAAACATTCTTATTGCATTGCATACTTTAACCTCCTATTGATTTCCCATTTTTAACACTAACCTGCCTGGATGTGACAAATTACTTATGGGGGGAGGAGGGAAGCAAACAAAAAACAACCAACCAGATGAAAAAAAAAACAACTGTACCAAAGAAATCCCAATCCACAAAATCAGAAACCTTTGTCTGAAGCATTATATGTCAAGGTTGTAGAAACAGGCTAAGTGTCACAGTCCTTTAGGACTTAAATTTTGTAGACTAGGTGACTGATTTTTTTTTATTATTAAAAGTTCTTTCAGTTTTTATTTGAATTAGAGTTCAGGTTTCAAAATCTGATTTGCTGGGCATAAACATTCAGTTTGTAGACTTACTCAGTTCCAAGCCATGCTGTTACCAACAGTGTTGGCATCCTATTTCTCTGCAGGAATGCATTCAGCAGATGTATAAAACAGCATTGTTGGATCACCGTTGTATATTGGAGCGAGACAAGGGTAGAAGGATAATTCCCACCAGTTTTGTCCTGCTTCTGCTCTTCTCACTTCTCCAGCATTAGATTGTTTAGCTGTGATGCAAGTGACTTGTGTTCAGCTCCTTTGCCAACCAAGAAGCTGGTATTATTCACTGCATGGGGGGGAGCAGGATGCCTACTTCAGGCTGCTGGAACAGCTCATGCTCTAAGCTGCCTGTATTGAGCACTATTTCATGAAAGATTTAAGGGCTGAGAGGGATGGTGTGCTTGTTATACCAACCATGACTGTGGAAGAAGCAGGGAAGGTGGCTTCAACTGAAGTGTCAAATATTTCCTCAAAGCTGGGATTGCAATCCTGACTTCCTGCCTCCCACTTGAGTGCTTCTTCCACCAGGCCAGTGCATAGCCTTTGATCCCAAGGATCTTTAATTATGCAAAGTGCACCAGTCTGAACCAGAGAGAATGAATGCACTCACCTTCTACTGTTACTCTGTTCTAGTACTACATTTAGGGCAGTCTCCCAGGAGCTGATAAATTCAGGTTAAATCTCTTTTGGTAAAAACAGATGAGGAAACTGTTTCCTTTGCCTCAATGCTATTAATTTGTTTACTTGTTAGTTTTGTAAGTACGATCCCCATCTTTGCCCTTTCAAAGGAGGAACAAATGTTCATGCATCTAATTCAAGGGTGAGGCTGCAGGCTGAAAACACCAGGCTGAAAGAGCTTAAACCTGCTGGGAATTAGGGCATCTGAGAGCAAGGGCAGGACTCTCACTGTTGGCGTTTCCCAATGCTGCTCTTCAGGTGGCTGTTTAGGGGTTTAGCTCTTTACAGGAATACCACAAATATTCACCATGTATGTAAATTAGGCATTTGGGCATCCTGCCTAACACTGAGTGAATTGCACAAACGAGGCAGAGAACTTGATGGAGGTACAGTCGCATTCAGTGTTTTTTAGTGTGTGTTTTATAGTCTTAGTCTCAAGGCAGCCATTTCAGACTTTGAGTGTGTCAAGAGTATGTGTGAGGGGTACTCTAGAGGAAAGGGAGACTGAGACTGAGATTTGAATAAATACCCATTCCTGCAATAATAGGGAGAAAAACTCTAGCAAAATAGGTTCAAAAGGAGTTGAGTGTAGCATCCGTTTTAGTAGTTCAGACAGCAATTATTCTGTTGTGCAGTTGTGTGTCCTGAAACAAGCTGCTTACTATAGTGTCACTAAAATGTGCAGTAAAGCAAAATGCTGAACATTCTATTGTACTCTTCCTTCTGGCGTGCATTTTTTGAAATGACACTTTGACAATTCTATAAAAGTGAAGAACAGCAAATTTTGAATGAAAATTTCAGAAGTGTGTTCTATTGAAGTGTAGCTGGTGGGGTACACATACTGTGCAAAGGAGAGGAACTGAAGCTCTAGCTGCTGTGGAAACATTTTTTGAGAGACTGTGAGATACCTATGCAGGCTGTTAGTGACTACTTCTATTTGAGAGTTAAGACTTCATGATTATTGTCCTATTCTTAATCTTCAGTTTAAGAAGTGAATGTCCCTTGTTTCAAGAATAATTGTTTTTTCTGCCAGTGACTTGCAATTTTGCATTACAATGACTTTGGGAACAGTATTTTCATCACTGGATTACGTGGAGATATGGGGATATCCTGGCTGCTAGGTGGCTGGTTTTTGGAGACTTCTATGTGTCAAACTTCAAATGAGAGAGAAATATGTTAGACGACTGAGGATGCATAGCCTTTGAGTTTCTCTACTGCTTCACTGATGAGTCAACAGAAACTCAGAACATAAATTTCAGGCACCTGGAGTTCCTTGATATTTGCTTGTTTTTAACCATTAGTCTTTCATTAATCATTTGTTTAACCAACATTCACTACCCAAGTGCTTAAACTACTCCTAAAAGGAACATCCACATACATGTGAAGATCCGTTAATAACAAGTTTGTGGATTTGAAGCAAAACCTGTACACTTACTCAAGGCTCCAAAACTGACATCTGCTATGGGTGTATGTGTCTGAGGGAGTCCATCAGCGCTGGTAACTTATAGGAGTTGAAATTTCAGGAAGAGCAGCCATTGAATCATCTGACAGCTTGGTTTGATGCAGCCCTTACGTGAACTCAGTAGGAAGACTCCCATTCATGTCCCTGTTCATTAGGGAGCCCTTTAATGCATGAGCAGGCATTTCCCTAGTTCAAAGCATGTCTGTCAGCTTCGGTGGAATTGCAAACAGACTTTGGCCTGAGCCCATCTCCCCCGCTCCTGTTTTGTTTTTTAGAATGCAAATAAAAGTGGTTTTAGTTCAGTTTTTAGAAGCTGGACTGGGGCCTGCCTTCCCACCCATGACTTTTTAAATAAAAATGATATTTTTTTCAAGTTGTGTAGGCTCAACAAGGGAGGTGAGCTAGATTGAGAATAATAGCTTTCATAGCCTGGAAAGCATTTGCATGAGCTGACAGTTCTTTGTGCCTGACCCCAGCTTTTGGCAACCCCACAGTTCCTGACCAAAGAGCAGGAATGCTTTGGCAGCTTTCTGGATATTCCTGATGTTTCCTAAAGGTACAGTCTTCCATCTGCTTTTTCAGAGGCTTGAGAAACCTAGAAGGCACAGGTTTTCTGTTCTGGATAGCCTCACTTGGTTTTAGGGCAGAAAAAGCTGTAGGGTTTTCTTCCTTAATTCTTCTTCCAAATAATGTCTCTTAGGTCTGGTTTAATACAATGAGAGAATAATTTATTCATGTTATGATTGCTCTGTGATTACTTTGTATGGGGATGTTAAGGGAACACAGCGAATTTGCACTCAAACTATCAAGTTGTCTTTCTCTAATAGACTTACAGGAAAAAAAATGTTGGTTTGGTTTCCACCACTAATTAATATCATTTAAAGAGTTAAAAGCAAAGCTTCAAAGATATCTTATCCATCTTCCTTACCAGGATTATTCTAGAATACTTTTTGCCCTCCCCTAGTAATATCTGATGCTCTGATAATCTTCATTATGTCTGTTTTGACTATAGTTTATACTCAGTCATAATCGAGTAAAATCAAGGCATGTAACAGTACAGCAAACCACCAGCTATGCAGGAACAACAAATTCTAAGAATATTTATTGAAAATGGAAAAAACAAGATAAAGTCAACTCAGTGGGGACCACATTGATGCTAAAAAGGCAGAAAACATCGTACATTTTTTGTTTCTGCTTTTGCTTTGCTTGGGAAACTCCTTCGTTATAAGCTTCCTCTATGTCTTTAACAACAGTTAAAACAAAATCTTTGAAAATCAGTATATGGTAGAAATATCGGAGACTAGTTAGAAGTCAAGGATCCGTGTCATCCAGTCTTCATCTTTTATTAATAGAGGTTCCTTTCATGTGGAACATTCAACTGTAGTTTTTAGGACCAACAGAATAAGCTGTATGCAATCTTACATATCTGGGCAATGTTTATAATGCACAGAATGCTAACCCTCTGTCTATATAATGTAAAAATAAAATGTATGGTAAGATTCATAGAAATCTTACTGCTAGCAGACTTCCAGGGCATGCAAGATGTTCTTCTGGAGCGCAACTGGAGGGCTGATTTGTGGGAGTATAGTTGGCATTTTTAGCTGGCCTGTATTTCCTACATTTGCAAAGTCAAATCTTGGTAGAAGAGCAATGAAGTGAAATGAAAGTAGCTTGAAAGCTTAACATGTATGCTATGTTATTTGTGTTAATTTGTCTTTTTCAATGTTCACGTTCCAAATTTGTTTTATTTATGGGCACAAAAATCAAAGGGTACCATATCTTATCCTTACATTTAATGCTTATTAGTCATTTTCCTCTCCTGAATCTAAATAATCTCTTCCATGGGCTTTAAATACTTGCAATAAAATTACTGATAATTTTGTTTGAAATTAATAAAGACAGAAAAATTTAGTGTCATATATTGTGTATTTTTCAGAGAATAAAAAACTAAGCAACAGTAAATGGCTTCAACCTGCTAGTTGCCATACTGATAATCCATTGGGGTACATATTAGGAAGATTTCACACAAGTTAAATGTTAGGGTACTGTTTTATAAAAGGTTTTCTGAAGTTAAATTAAATTCTGCTCTGACATGGCTGAGAGGAGAGATCCTACGTCCTGCACAGAGGCAATGTACTGAAGTTATCTGGACTACTTGCATTGAAACCTGGTCTGTTCTGAGAGGGTTACAGATAATGTTCTAACATCAAAGATGCTCTCCTTGCACAAGCAAAAGTTTAGAAGATAGTTTAATTGTGAGGAATGTAAAAAAGAATCAGTTGCAATAGTATTTTAAGCATCTAGTAATTTATTTCATTCATAGTGATTTTCATTTCATGTTCTGCAGTGTTTAGCATGAAGCCAGTTTATACTTTTCCCATGAAGTCTCTTCACTGCTCAGAGAAAATATCTTTGAAAACATATGTTCTTACATAAGAGTCTGTTTGTGGGAACTTCAGGGAACTTGTGCAGACTTGCTTAATCATCCTCTGGAGAGCAGCAGTGCTTATTTCCTGTCTGCTTCTATTACTTGATGCCGTGCCTTAAAAAGGCACTGTAACCAGGAAGAAAACAGTTTCTGAATCAAAAGAAAAAACTTGAAAATATAAGGAAAAATGGAAGAAACAGCTGCGTGAGAGCAACTCAGTGTAAATAAACAATTAATTCTTGAATGTTGCACATTTGATTACATAACTTAGAAGCCATAGTACTGTGTTCAAGTTCTGAAAATCTGATTCCAGTTTTGAAGTGATTTCAATATATACAATTTAGTGTTTATTTTCTTTGGCTTTACAGCAGTCATTGTGTTCACATACCTTTGACTTCCTAAAAATAAGGATAACATTGCAGCTGTTAGAACAGCAATTAAACTGTGAAGATGATATCAATGTGTTTGTATACACAAGATGCTCTTTAGATGAGAATATGGAAAGTATGTGTGTGCATTTGTTTTTCTCAGCTCAGCCCTTAGATAGGTGAACTGGACAGTGCACCTTGGTATTTAGGTAGCATACCATATCCTCTGTTTTCTTTCCAATCTAGCAAAAAAACTCCTTTGAGACTGTCTTATATAAAATACACCACAATTTAGAAAATATTTTTTTCTAGCACAAAGAATGCTACTGATCCTTTGACATTTTCTTTGCTGCATCTTTGGTGTACCTCTTTTTTCTGCTTTAATGCAGAGAAGACTTCAGCGATTCTCTGTCCCTTTGTGATTGTTTCCATGCCCATGTTTCTAGAGTCGAGTTGTTCATGTTTATCTTTGCTTCTCTGGGAATAAGCTTAGAGAGGCACAGTTGCAGAGGTAGAATCCTAAAACTTCTGTCATGTTTTCGTTGTAATTGTTGGTGATGATGTTTTGTTTTGTTTGGTTTGTGTTTTTTTTTGTTGTTGTTTTTTGTATTCTTGTATAACCAAAGGCTGATACTTTAATTTCTTCCTTCACTTCAGCCCTTTGATATTCTCATGAGACTTTCTTCTTTCTTATCGTGCTTTTTTCATACTTTGCACCTAGCTTTTGAGCAGTCGTATCTATAAACATGAGTTCAAGTGCTGTTTCTCTGCTGTTGCGTGTATTACTTTTACTTCAGACCTCAAGTGTTTCTGTCTAGATTAAAATCTTTGACATGTCAGTTCACATTCAGGAGATCCATGACAGATTTGAAGCCTTTTTACTGTAGATTTGGTAAAGAGGTGTTATATTACTGACTGTTGATCAGTCAGATCTTTAGCTATGGTGTCCTTTCAGGCAGGACAGGGAGGAAACTTTGATGCTCGTTGTCAATCTCACCAGCCTGTGTGCATAAGTTTTCTAGGATCAGGTTTTCTGGACAATACTAATATGTAAAACACTTTTTGAGGTAGCTGCCATATTTTATCTTTCTTATTGCAAGATCCTTTTCTTTGGAAGCAAGAAATGTGATCTTGCTTGTTCATGAAGAGGATCTACAGTGGCAGGATGAAGTATATCACCTTCAATGTGTTTATGGACCTCATATCTCAAATTCTTTTCATTCTCATATCATTCCTCCAAACCTAGGAAGTTCTGTATCCAAGGGGAAAAAGCAATTGTGTGTGCAACCTACAGTGAAGGCCAAATCAGGACATTAAAGGAAGATCCTCCTTCCTCATCTCACCCAAAGAACAAGTTAAAATTAAATTCTGACTGCATTTTAGGCACACGGGTCACAAAGCCAGTACTGTTTGGTTTCAGTAACTTCCTCAGAAGAAAACAATGGGGAAGAAGATTATTATTATTAAACAAACAAACAAACAAACAAAAACCTATGATGTGCTGCAAGTAATTCCAACAAAACAAAATTAGAGTTAGGGAGCAATAGAAAGTAGAGTAATGGGAGGAAATCAAATAAGAAATGACAGGAAAGTCTACCCCTTTTAATTCACAAAGTGGCAGTTTTATATTTTGCTGTTTTAAGGGAAGCGAAGAAGTAAGTAGGACTTTTATATTATGGTTATTTTCATAGAGCTAAAAGAAAAGCCCAAACCCCCAAACCCAGTTAGGAAATAGCTCTTCACCATTGATTATTTCGAGTATCTTTGGAGTTCCTAGACTATATTTGCCAGAATATGTGTTTCTAGAAAACAGTGTAGGATGTTTCCTAATTTTGCAGTACTTTACTGGAAAAGGCTTATGCTTGCTTATGCAGAAAATCTCAAATACCTGTGATGCAGGAAGGTCAAGGACAGCGTTTATGTTCACTTTCACCAGATAGTCATCAATTTCACTGAAGTGATTAAAAGTGTCTTAGGCATGGTATGGGGAACGAGTTTAGCTTCTTCTGCATTTTGGAGAACGGGCAGAAGAAAGTATTTCAGTCTCAGTTTAACTTTTAAAGTAGAACAGAGCCAGCAGCACCAAAGAAGAGCCCAGCTTGTCATATCCCCCTGTCCTCTTGTAGCTCAAAGAGCTGACCTGGTATTTGTGTCATCTCTGGAGAAGCATAAGTGGAGCTCCAGATGATGGTAGCACCCCACCACAGTCCTGTGACAGCATCACCTCGGCTGCTCTGAGCTGTGAGTCCATGACTGCAGCTAGCCTTGTCACAGCTGTTGCCTTCTACACTGAGCATGAAGATGCTGAAAGTGCGATTGCAAAATGAAACCTGAGATTTGAGGTGTACCCAAGCAATAATTAATAGCCCCACTTGTAGGTGCAGAATGCTAATTGGCTGCTATTGATAGTGCAGTTAGCCAGCATGCATTGTTGAGGTCTGTCGTGGCATTGCTTTGTTTAAACCCGCACTACACTGCCAGCAGCAGTATGCTGACGGAAAACTGTCACAACAGCCATCACTGCAATCTAGGAGTTAAGTTTGACTGAAACATATGTCTTCAATTTTAATAGCTCAGCTTCCCAGATGCCCTAGAGGAGAATATTGCCTGAGAAGGAGCTTTTCATGTAGGAATAATTTGTGTTAAGTAGCTCAGTGATCTGTTTGTTAGGTTAGAGCTGACAGTTTGTTTATATTTCTAAAGGGGTATGATGAATGGGGGAGAAGTTGATGCTAATTAGCCTAAATTGTTCCTAAGAATGCAGAGCACTTTGCCAGTTTCATTGTTTCTGTTTCTTTGCACATTTTCAATAATTGAATGGAGCTCAGACCATTCATCATAATTTTAGGTAAGATGGAAGTAAACGAACATAGCACGGGCCAGCCTGTACAATGGAAGATGTCACTTTAAGGGTCAATTAGGTAAGACATCAAACTAGGACTAACGCAGCATTCTCTAATTCGATTGTATAAATATGGCAAATGTGAGTGTTTTCATCTAAAAAATTAATTCTCTCTGTCATTATACTAGTATTTAGGTTTTCTTCTTGAAAGACAGCTTTCGCTTATTAGCATAATGTTTTTATCTTAGGCTTTAGCTTACTACCTTGAGGTGTGGACCTCTGACACTATGAGAAAATGTGCTACTTTTCTGTATACTGTGTATCAGATAAAATTAATCTAAAAATTCTGCTCTTGGGAGAAAAAAAACATTGGTCAGGTGTGATTGCAAGCAGTGTTAGCAAATGTGGCTGAAATGCATCAGATGTATAGCAATGTATAACAATGGAAAAGCTTTTAATATTATCCGCTTGACTTTGCACAGCATGTTGTATTAGTCTTTGTTTTAGGCTTGGGAAACATAACTCTGCTCAAATTCAAAACATCCTGTGCATACGCAGAAGGCTAATTTTGTAAGAATGTATATTTTGTATTTTATTCCTTGATAAATTGAACTTAGATTTGGGGGGTGGGGACCTGGAATGTTTTTAGGCCTTATACAAGACCATTCTTTTTTAATTTATGCACATATAATACCACAGGAAGAGATGGTATAAATTTGTGGACTGTGGAGAATGAGTGAACATTTTTGAATCAGGATCTTTAAAAGGGGTGAAATTTGAGTATGATTAAGTTAGGAAAAAGGCTCGCTTACGGCGGAAGTCAAAGACTCTGTATACATTATAGGCATGTCATGGCTTTTAAAAAGTTATATTAGACTTCTATACAAATTGTGAAGGAATTTGTATAACCCCAAACAAAATTCTGTGTGGTTCTGAACTCTTTCAGAGTACAAAACAAAGTAAAATAAAATAAAAAGGAGTGAAATAATAATAGTAGTTAGTATTCCGGTCAGGAGTGAGTGTTGCTGTAGGGCAGGCTGGTAGTTTACACTGCATGGGTGTTTTGTTGGTCACTAATTTTCTTGGAAGGAAATGATCCCATGGCTTATGCTATCCGCGTTTGTGCATATTTGCCCTATAATTGGCATTTACTAAGGGGACTTTTGGTTTGATGGATGACTGTCAGGGTATAGCCTGCTACCTTTGATGCGGACTGCTTTTGTATGAGTTTTTTTTTACATTAACTCATTAGAAACTCTGCTCTGCTTCAACATGCTTTTTATTTGCCTTCTGAAAATGTGAGACTTTACAGCCCACGTTTCAAGGGATTTACTGAGGTGTTATTTGCATACCAGTATTTTCATTTGCACAGAAGAAGAAAAGTACACTGCAGAAAAATGCTAAATTGTCAACCTGTGAATCTTAAAAGCTGAAAGAAGGTTCATCTAATCAACTTAATTTTTCAAATGCTAGGCCACTAGCAAAGTGTCTTTAGAGTATAGCGTTAATTTTGGTGTTCCTAAACTTTTTGTTTGTTTTTTAAGGGAAAAAAAGGGCAGTCAAAACCCAGCCCCATAAAAGCAGCATGTATAGTAATACTGTCACAGAACATCAATATTCAATGAATTTTCAAGAAGTAAAGGATTGGTATCTAAGACATATTAGTGGTTTCTTGGTCTTTTCTTGATTTGGTCTTTTCCTGTAATGCATGTGGGACTGTTAATAGATAATTAACTGTAACATGATTTATAATGCAGCTATAATAAAACTATGATTACCTAGCAATATATTTTAATCCCATTGCCATGTTTTGATTTGACATTTGGAAAAGCATATGAAAGAAATGGAAATTGTGCGTGCTGACACTGTTACTTCGTGAAAGTTCCTTCAATAAAACATTTTATCCACAAATAGTTGTGTAAAGGAGTATCATAACTTCTATACTGAGCAATATTTTTCTTAGCACGAAGAAATAATTGGAATGAGCAGCAGGTTAAATTTTTCCTCTGGGTTCACAGAGTCTGAAGGACATTTGATAGAGGACTTCCTACTTTTTGTTTCCTTTTATTTATTGCCTTGATAATTTTTTTTTTTTTTTTAATACAGCGCTGCAAATGTTTGCCATGCTTTAAAAACAACAACAACAAAAACAAACAGAAATGGAAAACATTCCTTTATAAACTCCTGAACTATTTTTTAGTTGCTGCTTGTTTTTTTTTTTCTCTTTTTTTCCCGTTTTTAGTTGATGGATGGATACAATGAAATATGTATAGCGTATATAGCCGTAGTAAATACGACTATAGAATAAAAAACACCACTGAAGTTCCAAGTTGTTTAGGTCTGAAGATTTGCGCTAGACAGTTGACACAAGGAATACAACATATATTCTTCTTTTTTGCAATTGAAGGCGTTTCTGAAGGATCTGAAATTTACTTGAGTCGATCTCAAAATGAAATCATTAATATGTTCGAAGTCCTGTGAATTATGTGTGCGTGTTTTTAACTTGCTTGAACAGATTCTCTGGGCCAACTGAGACACTCAAGTTAATCATTTTTTCAATGGTTTGCAAGCTCACATCTCTCTTGCCTGTACATTCTGGTTGCTGTAATTAGCTCTTGCTGTCTGAAATCTGTTTGAATGGGACTTTTTTGTTAATTACAAGTAATTCTGACTCTGTCATGAGGAACTAATCTGTTTCTAGTAGAAAATGTTTATGAGTATATAAAGTACATATTAACCACATATAATTCTATTCTTATGAATTTGTGAATTAAAAGACCTATTAACCTCATTGAACTGGAAAAAAAGTTCACTGACAGTGTTTGAAATGTTCAGCTCCCTTTTATTTATTTTTCATGGCTTGGTACAGTACCACAAGATATCAATGCCAAAAGAAACTGAAACTAAGTGATCAAATATTTTGTTTGTTTAATTTTAAAAATTAACTCCATCTTTTACTTTTGCCTAGGGATAACAGAGAATGGGGAGCTAAAGATTTGGAAGAATATTTACCCATGATTTAAGCTTTTAATTTCCATCTTGAGAGAGACTTAAAATAAAACCTTGCATTTGGACAACGTTGTTGTTGTGATGCCAGTATAAGACAAGCAAGGTTTATGCAGTCATCAAACTCAAGCAAGGGAAAACAAATGATCAGTTGCTTATTTCATGCTTGTTTTGAGTAAAAATCCAATGTTTGATTTTACCAACAAATAACACACACACACACAAAATTGCCATTCAAGGGGTTTTTATTTTCCCCACAAGAGGACTATCGAGTGGTTTGTTACTCAACTTGACCAGCCACAAGTAGCTGTTCCAGTAGTGGTGAGGTATCCCCTTGCTTACACATAATGAATAAACGAATGAAGAGGAGAACAGCATTTATTTACATTCATTTCTGTGGCTTATTTGGTTAAGGAGACTTGTCTAATAATAAATGCAGAGGACTGCAAGTCATATTTTCCTGGTTCTATTGCTGGTTTAGCTGCTGATCTGTTTTTAGCTGTTTAAGCATTTGTACTGCCAGTTAGAATAGGACATTAGATAAGAATGGGAGTGGGAAAAAATAAAATTTTTGGGAGGATCATACAGTATGAAAACTGATATATTTCTACCTGAAAACATTTCTCAAGATCCATCTCAAAGACTAGAGAGCTTTTAAACGGTATGTTCTGCAATCTGTCTGGTCAACAAGTTTCTAATGGTTGAGCATCCTCTCCTTTACTGCCCAATAGTAATTTTTCAAAGCTGAGACACTGTGCTTTACAGCTGACTTTCTGTCTACCATCTCTTCTACTTTTGTCTCCACATGTTTTCTGCTGGATTCTAGATTTTTTCAGCTCTGTCCTCTCTCATCATTTCTACTTTTCTCTGCGGGGACTAATGTTGAGAGTGATTCATGCAGGCAGCTGAGGGAAAATGGAGCTAGGCTGTTTGCAGTGATCATCTGAGTACAGGGTTGAGAAATCTTTAGTGGTAGCTGTAATTGTAGTGCCCCAGAGCAATGCATAGCTCCAGAAGATCTCTTCCTAAGTTGAAAAATTAGTAAATTTGAGTCGTCTCCATCACCCTTGCTGAAGCTTAGAACCTGATAATATTTGTTCCAGAAATCCCAAGCTATTTCCATTTCTTCAGCCTATTGCATTGCATTCCTACCTGCATACGTGCACACCTGTGACTTATTTAGACAATAAGAAGGCTGATTAATAATATCACAGAAGGGTGAGTTTTTTGATGTCACTGCTCTCCTGGCTAGATATTATGCTGCGTGTCAAGTTAGACCAAAAACTGAAGAATCAGGGCTGTTTCAGGTAACAACTGTGGCAAAAAAAAAAAAAAAAAAAAAAGGGATAAATGCCTGAAACACATGCCTCACTCAATGATCTTTTTCTCTCCTTCAAAAAAATTCCCCTAAATCTTTTGACTGCCTGCAAAAGATGTCAAAGGGCATGATCTCACAAACACGAGGACCACAGATCCTGTTGAGCATCACAGGGTTGAAATGGTTTGGGATATTCATTGAGTACACCCTGGTACATATGGAAGTAGAGAGGACTTCTGCCATCTGCTCATCAGGTACACATGGCAGGCTTAGCAACTCTGCTCGCTCAAGAATTTGCTTCTGTCCTTGCTGGCTTCGGCAAGCATCTTACTCATGGCTAAAGTGAAGAGGGTTATTCTGCAGTTCACTCTTCTTTCAAATATTTGACATATTATTTGTTTTAAAACTGACAAAGATGGCCCATATCCACAAAAAAAGATGGTGCTATGCCCTGGCACTAGGATCTGTGCTTTTGAATCAGGTACTTTTATTCTCAATAAATAGATCAGAAAACACTCTAGGTGAAAATGCAGAGGATGAGATTTATATCTTTTGATCCTATCATGGAACAAGGCACCCTCTAACTCTTCAAACAGCTTCAAACAGCTTGGCAGTGGCCAGGGAGGATAAACACTGAAGAACATGGCTTTTCAACCTTCTAACTAAGGCAAGATGTTGGCAAGAGTCATGGATTCCAGATCCTGTTTTAATGGGTGTTTGTTGTAACATGTATCAAAAACGCTGAAACTACTGGATCTGGACATGAATTCCACACCTTTTTGTTTTTGGAGAAGTGCCTCAAGCATCAGCAGTCTTGAGGATACTCTCTGTTTTATAGTCTTTGCCTAAAATGTTCCAAACAACTGTTGTGAATGGGGAACTGAAGTCTATAGATAGGTGGGTGGTAAGGGATGTTAGAGCATTATATTTAGGGGATGCAGATTTCATCTGCCCAAGAAGCCTGTGACATATTAAAAATGTAGATTCTAGTGTCTTGTCAGATGTTTCAGGCAAAAAGTGTGAAGCATTTCTGAGAATCTAAATTTTGAATTTGTTCCTATATCTTCCTTAACTGGGGCCAAGGACTTCCTTAACAGTCACTGAAATTAATAGCATTTGAGTACCCAGAAGGGAGCAGGTTTCCTGTTTGCTTCTTGGGGCTTTAAATGCAAATTACTGGGTGAGTCTAACTCTCAAACTGTTGTGCCAGCAATCCTATAACAGTGGATTGGATTTCATTTTAAAGTCTCTAGTGTTCAGGTAACCTGCTGCCATTGTAACTTGGGAAACCATGAACCAAAAATATGGTACCTGCATGTGTGAAAATTCAGCTTAGAACTTAGATATCTTAGAGCATAGATATTGTTAAATCTGCTATTACATGGAAGTCATTTAGAAAAGACTTATTGAAATATTGCTTCTTTTTTTTTTAACTTCTAAAAATGCATTTTTAAAAAAGTCCAAGCATTTCACAAGTTTGGTTGAGGTGAAAGGAATCCAGTATGCCTGCCAAGCCTTGAAAAGTGATTAAAAAGGAAATTTTGGGATTCAGATTTGAATTTGATAAAAGATCACCCAGTATGCATGAGCTCAGCCTGAGCTGGCCAGATGGGTTCCACCTCCTCTCTGCTGCATTACAAAGCCTACAGCTGTGCATCTGCCAGTTGCATGTTCCAGTGTCTACTCCAGAATAGGGATGAAGAATAGTGGCTTTAGGAGGAAAGTCACAGGTAAAACTAACCATTTTGTTGTTGTTGTTGCATAATTAGTAAGAAATGAGAAGCATCATTGCTACACAGCTGTTTACAACACAGCAACACCCTTTTGTTTATTCAGACACTACACAGAAAATTTTTCTTTTTTCGCTGCCTTTGCTTGTCAGGCACAGAGAAGCTGCGTTTAAGCCAGTACCTGGAAGCCTGGGCATGTCCGACTCTGACCTCATCTCATATTGCAACAAAATGAGAGCACGAAGAGAGCCTTCTTGCCTCACCCTGCAGCCATGTACCTCAATAGTGGTCCAAGACACAGACTTCCACCAGTTTCTTTCTTCCTGCTGTCCCCCCAGGTGCTACTGATTGATGGGAGGGAAACCTGAGCATGAGGCCAGATGGGAGCCAGACCATTCAATAGCTGAATAGCCTGATTGGAGAGCAGGAGACCAATGTACACTGCAGCAAGATATACCCTAGTAGGTGCCCTATGTTCTAGCCCATGTGCAGCCACAAAGTGACTCATGACCAGCAGTAGCTTCTCTACCTGGAATCTAAGCAGGCAAAGGAAGTTACTTAGATCATAAAGGTGTGTTTATCGAAGAACATGTGATGGTGTACTTGAAGGCTTTTGAAGTGACTTCTGATTAAATGACAAAGAACTTTGATGTTTTTAATGCAGAAGAGAATCAGTAGAGATATATGCAATAGTACATCTTCATACACTTTCGTAGTAAAGTGTTAAAGTGATATACATGCATTTGATACAGTTTAATGTCCTAGATTACAGGCTGCACCCTTTCTTATTGATGGAGAAAATGTTAAAGGAGAAGTCCTTTTGATGTAGAAAGTTGTAGCCATTTCTCCTAGAACAAGCCAGTGAAAAGAACCATGTTTGTAGAAAAGAATGCTTTTTCCAGTGGAAATTACTGCAGGTTATACCCAACTGGGGACAGTAGTATGAATAAACAGTGTGAAATCTGATTTAAAAGAGTCAGTATAATAGGGAAATCAGAATGACGGAAGAATTTCAGTCATCTGAGGGAAGAGATTCCTAGTAGGTTTCTAATGTCCTTATTTAAAATCTAAGTTATGGTAACTAGTATTTATTACTGTTATTAAGCAGCAAAGATTTTTGTATGGCTGTGTTTATGCACAAAAAAAATGGAAAATTGTGGAAGTTAAAAAATAATATGAACACTTTCAAATTTGGGACCAGACAGAAAACAAGAGTTACCCATTTGAAATCCAGAGAACTTCACAATGCTGCAAGTAAGTAAAAGCAGATGTTGTAAAGTTTAGAAAATCAAGACATTATTTTCCTGTTTCCACTGAATATTTCTAAACACATTATAAATAAGCTTTGAAGTAATACAAAGTACTGTGTTTATTTTGCTGATAGCATCTTTTTATAAAAAACTTTATCAATGCTTGTTTAAGTTATAGACCAAATGATATCTCTGTGGTTAAACTGGCTGTATCTCTTGCAAATACAATGCTAAACTACTTGCAGTGTCTGAGCTCTTCAAAAGCCTATCTGATCTTTTGAGCTTAATTTTAAACAGATTAAATATTGTCTGTTTACAGAATGCAAAAATTAAACTAGAATCTTTTCCAAGTTCCTCAAAATAACATGATTTTCTTATGTTACCCTAAAATGTAGTTTTAAATCAATAAATCATTCTAAAATATTCAGTTATCTAAGTCAGTAAAACACTCTTTTTTTGTGCCTGGCTTGTCTCTAGGTATATACTTCATTTTGGGTAAATATTCAGAGACTTTAATAAGCAAATAAATTGATCTTGATCTGTATTTGTCTGTGATTCTAAAAGGCACATACTAAAGATCACATGTATTAAATCTCTTCTGAGAGCCTATTAAAGACTAGCCACTGAATAGCAACTTTGCAAGGGCTGCATCTGATAAGTGAAGCAAAGTGTTTCCAAGCAGCAGTCCTGTATTTGTGTTCATGCGTCGGAGCAGCAGGAGGATTAAAGGCAGACTGCGACTGCAACTTAATCTAATCATGTCCAATAAGTAGCTGGTTTTATTTTGAAAAACAATCCCAATGACAGTGTTGTCATTCCTGAGCTAGTGGGTCCTGAGAAGACTGCCTGTTGAGAATGACAAAGCAATAAGCCGTCTTGGTATTTGTCATACTCTGTTAGCATTTATGACCCTATATTAATAATCATCCATACTGTGAATTCTGCATGCATAGAAATTCTCACATCAATGGATCCTGAGTTCAAGGAGAGGAGGAAGCATTTTCTCAGGCTTTGCCATGCCCAATGCAAGTTTCCTGGTGGACGGACTGGTACATGAACTGCAACCAGTGGTTGTTGAGTGGCTGACCACGTGAGAACAGAATTCACCTTCTTTAGTTACCCGCTTGCTTAGGCTAATGTCAGAAACTATGATCTTCCAAGATCTCTTACACGACTGTGGAGCTAATATGTGAATATATTGACTGAAATGAACTAGAAATTTGTCTAGACTCTGTAAAATTATCATGCACATGGACTCATTTTGCATACCTAAATGACAGACAAGCAAGTATCTTTATTCACTTATGGTATATCCCAAGAACATGTATGTATGTGCAACATGCAAACAAATTGATCCCAGATTTAGACATTTTAGACACTTATATTTGTTTCAGTCATTCTGGGCTCTGCCTACATGCCTTAGATATAAGTAAGTCTCTGTAGGGTAAGCTTCATCTGACCTGTGTTAGACATGTTTCTTAGATTGAGTCAAAGCATGCAAAACAGTGCTTGTTTCTGTGTTACACTACACAGGGAGTCTGAATGATTAGCTCACTAATAGATGTCTGTTTGTTCAGAGGAGTTTCCATAAATGAATCCATGGTTGGAATAGCTGGTTTCCTCTACGTCATCTACTTTTCTGAATTTCCGTAGTTTTAGAGTAGGGAAATACTACTCTTTTGTAACTTATTTCATCTGTTCAAGTTACTTGAACGTAAATTGTCCTAGCAGAAGTTAATCATCATTGAATCATAGAATAGCCTGGGTTGAACCACAATGATCATCTAGTTTCAATGCCCCCACTATGTGCAGCGTTGCTAACCACTAGACCTGGCTGCCCAGAACCACATCCAGCCTGGTCTTGATGCCCAGGGATGCCAGGGATGGGGCATCCACAACTGCCTTGGGCAACCTGTTCCAGTGCTTCACCACCCTCTGTGTGGAAAAATTTCCTCCTAATATCCAACCTAAATCTCCCTTGTCTTAGTTTAAATCCATTTCCCCCTTGTCCTATCACTATCCACCCTTTTAAACAGCCGTTGCCCCTCCTGTGTATAAGCTCCCTTCAAGTACTGGAAGGCCACAGTGAGGACTCCCTGGAGCCTTCTCTTCTTCAAGATAAACAAGCCCAGTTCCCTGAACCTTTCTTCATAAAAGAGGTGCTCCAGCTCTCTGATCATCTTAGTGGCATTCTTCTGGTCCTGCTCCAAGAGCTCTACATCCTTCCTGTACTAGGGGCCCCAGATCTGGATGCAGTACTCCAGATGGTGCCTCACAAGAGCTGAGTAGAGGGGACAATCACCTCCCTCTCCCTGCTGGCCACTCCACTTTTAATGTAGCCCAGGATACAGTTGGCCTTCCAGGCTGCCAGTGCATACTGCTGGCTCACGTCCAGCTTCTTATCCACCAGCACCCCCAGGTCCTTCTCCACAGGACTGCTCTCAAGGGGTCTTTCGCCCAGTCTGTGTGAACACCTTGGATGAATTAATTACTTCATTAATGATCAACAGAATAGTAGTATATGCAGGTTTGAGATACTAAGCTCAGAATTTGAGACATCTCACTTTCCTGAAAACAGTGCAACTATATGTAAACCTTTCTTTTGCTGCCAGAGTGATTCATGTTTTGGTGTCTAATCAGCTCTTATGTACCATGGGTAAGTCTTGAAATAAGCCTAATGAAAAACCTCAGGAATTAGAAAGTTAAACCATAGGAATGTGCAATGAGGGTTCAGTGGAACAATGAAGAAAATTTTTGTGTCTGTGACAGTACATAAAGAATGGGTGACTTACAGATGAGGCAGAGATCTGCACTAACTCAACTCCTCTGTGCTAAGGGTGCCTCTGGACCTAAAATGGCTCACACTTAAATTAGTTTGGGGTTGGTGCACTTCTGCATACATGAAACGGCTCCTACATGAGGGACTATTAATTATGCTTTGTGTATTGTTTCATCTACAATACTGCATGTATTGCGCAAGTGAGAATGCAATGATGGAACATTTTAAAAGGAAAAAAATATTCCTTTTTATTTCCTTTTCTTTCCATTCATGTAATTATCACTTGAGTATTCCTGCAGCTGACAGCATATCTGAAATCACTTTTCTTCAGTCAGGACAGCTTTGATGTGTCTGCATATTTCATTTTACTTACTTTTATATTTTTTAATTCAATTACGTATTTTTCTGAAGTACACTAATCTCCAAGCTGCAGGATCTTTCATTCATAGCATTACTGGCACTCCACCACTCACCCTGTACTGTTTCTGTAATTTCTATTTCCATTCACTCTTTGAACATGGTTATAAGAGGACCTTACTGACACTTGAGGTAGGTCAAATCATGGCAAGTGATTGCCTGAACTTGTTAGTCCTTTTTCCCAGTAGTCTGTAGGCCACTTAGCAGCAGGACCCACAGATTTTGTTTTTGTTTGCTTTTTACTCTAATGCATAATTACTAGTGTAATAAAAGTAATACAACTACATGAGTGGACTGAGGACTTGAATAAAGCATAACTTGAATGAAATGTGCCAATTTTCAGTGATCTAAAGGTAATTTAATTTGGCCTTCTGAGAAAGTCCATTTTGGTTATAAAGAAAAAGTAACTATAAAAGGTTGGGTCTAAGGGAAGAGTGTTCATCATATTTATAAGAACCATGTACTGATAGGAAAATCTCCTTCATCACTGTTTTGTACATGATTTTTTTTGAAACTGGGAAAGTTGTATAAGCAATTTGATTGTAATTTTTAATGAAAAAGTTTTATTAGCATTCTTCACTTTTTCTTGCCTGAATTAGTTCCTTGCATGATTTACTCTTGTTTTCAGAAACACAGAATTCACTTAAATGAAAAAATACATAGTACACATATATGGTATTAATAGGTCTTTTCTCACCTTTCATCTTCAGAAAGGAATGCATGGGCACAGAATAATCAGTGCTTTGACAGGATGTTTCATATATATTTATATACACATATGGCTGTTGTGCAATAAAGTGTTTTAAAGATAATAAAATGTTTGGGGGTTATCTTAAGAGCGCTGTTGCTTCGTAATTCTGAGTTCACACTGAAGACATTTGCAGAGAGTCAATCTCACTGTAAGTTATTTTACACTTCAGTGTTTTCCATTTCATAAATAATGTAAGCTAAGACATCATCTAGTGTCTCTTTCAAATCTTTGGAAGGGTCACTTCTCAAGTCCTGTTTGGAGCAGTGTAAGAGTAGCTTTGAGAGTAAGCATGCAGTCTGAACGCTGCAACTGTTTTGCTTCTTCTCTGAGATACAATTGCCTATGCCTTTCTGCTCAAAGTCCTATGAAATCATGTCTTGTAGACATAGTTATGAAACGCCTTGTCCTTTAGCTAATCAGCGCATAATAGTGGTGCTTTCATACTTCACTATTTCTGTTCCATTTTATTTTATCCTAATAATAAAACAAGACAACGTAGCATTACTTTTGCATATCACACAGAATCACAGAATCACAGAATCACCCGGGTTGGAAGGGACCTCAAGGATCATGTAGTTCCAACCGCCCTGCCTAGCAGGGCCACCAAACACACACATTCAGATCAGGTTGCCCAGGACTCCGTCCAACCTGGCCTTGAACACGTCCAAGGACGGGGCATCCACAACCTCCCTGGGCAGCCCGTTCCAGGGCCTAACCACTCTCCTTGTAAAGAACTTCCCCCTAACATCCAACCTAAATCTTCCCTCCTTCAACTTGGATCCATAATATGTATGCATATGTATTTCTTGTTTGTCACATGTGAGAAAAATCCTATAAAATAATTCCATAATCTTTCTATCCATTAATGAAAAATTATGGCAAAGTCAAAACTGCACTTATGGGTAGATTGTCTGAATTAAAAAAAAAAACAACCAACCCACAACACCCCGATTTAGGAAGCTCTTAGTTATATTAACAGTTCCAACATGTCCATGTATGTATGTATATGTATATGTATATGTATATGTATATGTATATGTATATCCATATGTATATATGGATATTCTGCCTATGTCTTTGCATACTTGACTGTACACTTCAGTTTCCTCACAGAAGTCAAATGTGTCACCAATCTTGAAATTCATTTTTCCAAATTGCGATATATGTTCAACTGCCTCCTGGCCAGGAGCCAGGGCTCCAAATAATGTATGTATGCACTGCTTGATGCTGATATTCTCTTGAAGGGAAGGGAATTGAAGGGAAACTCCCAGTCATAAGTGAATTAGCTTATCGATGCTATAGCATTTCATCACAAAACATTATCATATGGGTTTATTCATAAGATGAATAAAATGTTGTTAGGGTTGTAGCAGTAAATCAGACTAATCAGGTGCTTTGAGTAAGAGACAGACTTTAGCGTTTCCTAGAATGTTCTGAAAATTTTAATTTATTCACTTCCCAGTGAGACAGTTCAATTGGAGACCCACATTTCTTACTATCAGGTATGGGAGAGAACTGATCTTATGATGTTTTTTTTTTTTGTTTGTTTGTTTGTTTGTTTTGCATTTATATAATTTTTTAATTGTTTTACTGAGTGTTTATTATATGGAAAAGAGGATCAAAGACCTATACCTAGCATTTGGTGTGGCAGTTGATATTTACCTTGTTTAGTTTGTCAGTTAAGGAAGAGCATGTGTTTTTTTGTTTGTTTGTTTTGTTTCCCGCTGTGTTTTTATTTTCTTTATAGTAGAACGCCTGTTCTACTCTCTAAGAGCAATGATAGATGCCAAAGACTTTTTATGAACTAAGGAGTAATTTTTTTCTAGGATTTTTCTTGTTTAGTTTAGTGATAACATGTTTCTGGTTTGCTGTACAATGCATCTCGAGCTACACTGAGGGGAGGGCTGATTCTCATTCTTTGTTGCCAAGGCTTTTACATATGCCACATGCTTAGTGGTGATACCAATGTGACAAATTGCAGAATAATCTGATAAATTGTATTTTACATCCACCTTTGACCACCTCACCTGCTTTCTGCCACTATTCTATTTCCACTGGGATTTATTCAACATTCCAAACCTTGGAGCAGCTTCTAACATCTGCTAATTTAAAAAAAAAGAAAAAAGAAAAAAGCCAAAGAAAAATTTCCTGCTTTTCTACGAGCCAATGAAATTTCTCTATGGAAAATATGCTGGCCTGTGTGAAAAACTGGGCAATAATCAGCTATACACCCATCTTAAAGCTTAGTACTTTGCATGCCTTCACATTTGGACACTTCTGACTTGAATAAGATAGGATACCTGGAGTTGTCCTGAGATTCTCAGCTTTAAACTTGGATGTATTTACTTATAAAATTCTGTTGGAAGACAGGTTTTGGTTCACACGTGAGAAGACAGCCTGTACACACGCTGCTCTTGGTAGAAAGTGTTGTACTGCTCAGTACTTGAAAAAAAGTCTTCACATACGGTTACAAGTATTTTTGCTGGAAGCCCTGGCCTTTCAGTACTTTGTATCATGGTTATATTGGTGTTCCTTATTAATGTTTCCAAAAGAATTTATCACTATTCTGACTTTGGAGACCATGTCTTTCTTCTAGCAGGGCATTTCATTGACAGTGTATTTAAGCTTTGGCTGCCTCATGTGCTTAATCACAGACCTATATTTAATCTTGATGTTTTACATTTACTTAGAAACTGCTCTTTGAATCAAGATGCTAGTTAGCTTTTGAGCAACTTTTTCAACCTAAGTCATGGGCCATTTAGTTCCTCTTAATGGTGGATCTTATGAGGAGCATGAAACAAGTAGCTTCACAAAGCAGTTAGTTATTTGCAGCTGCACTTTATGAACTGCTTGGTTAATGCTACTAAGGAGAGCAAGCAGCTAAACATGGGACTTCTAATATGAAAAAATGAGAGCACCAGTAAATACATGCAGTGGTTTGGGACAGCAGCCCGACATCTGTGGTATGAAGAGCTGGCCAGGGAATATGCTGCAACAGGCTATGCTTTACAGTCTGCAGTATTCTTGGCTCCAGGACCTTATTCAACAGTAAAAATTAATGTGCAATATAATGTATTATAGTCACCATTATTGTGAAAATATAATCACATGTGGAAGTATTTCATAACTCTCTGCAAACATGTATTTGCTTTTAAAAATGTACTTATGCACTGGTGTAAAATATTTCTTAGTGCCTAGCAGAAAATGTACTTCTGAGTATTCTTCTTTCAAAAATATTTGCCATATCTTTTCAAACAAACATTTTGAAGAGATCGCCATTTTTGTGACTCAACCAAAGTGGAACCTCTTGAGCTGCATCAAGCTGTTAGACAAGCCTCTTCCCAGCTGCCAACATTCTTTTTAAAATTGTTGGAGATACGGGGACATACAGAGAAGTAAACAAGAGTAAACATCTTTAATTAATGGTAAGAATACTCAACACACAATTGCCAAGTAGTCACTGGGGGGAAAACACATTTTTTCCACAATAAAATTAGTTACTGAGCTAAATGGCAGACCAATAAAATTAGAAACTGATGTTTTCTAATTGATTTATGAGAGCATACTGAGAAACACTAGAAATTACTCATTATCATTGCTAAATAAATACAAAATTATAACCAAGACCACCAATAAATATAATTCATGCTTTTAGCAGTGATATTTCAATTTTGTTTTTGGAATTAGTTTCAGTACACGGCAGAACAATTACTGTTGTGGCAAGAATAGGACTCATTAATAAGACTCTGGAAATCTGATTTTATTTTATTTATTTATTAAATAGTGGCATACAATGATATTCCTGTTTGTGACATCTCACAAAGCTGTCTGTGTTATTTAAACTTTGTTTTAATGTAATGGATTGTGCTTAAGATGGGTAGAGTCTTGCACGGATGAATGTGGCAAACACAGAGATTCATTGATCAACTAATCAGCTTTTCTTCCTGTGAAAAGATGTGGGGAATATGGAGGCATAAAGTGGAGGAAATGGAAGAAAATAATTCAAATGTTTGCAGGTGAAATAGGAACTGAGTACAGAACTTTTTATTTCTTCTACATCTGTTACTGTAAGGTCTCCTGGGGTTTAAGTATCTTTTAAATAAATTTTAGTCAAGGATCAAATCTTTCTAATCTTAACATGACGGAGTAACCGGCATACGTAAAGAATCACTTCCTTGTGTAGAAAACATGTTTATTTATCTTTTCAGTATTTGACAATACAAATTTGACAACAATGGTTGGTGTTTTCCTCAAACTTTTCTCTACTCCTTGCTCTGCTTCTTGCATTAAGTAAAAACCATCTGGGAAGATATATTGCACTACGCTATACAGGGATGTGGTATTTTGCAGCAGTCCCAGAATTTCTAAATATTGTGCTTCCGTATTTAGTGAACATTTTGAAAATGGAACAGATATTTCTTAAGTGACCTTACAGTGTCTATGTGACCCTGCAGTTGCTATGATGTTGAGTTGTTCGTGTTTGTTGATTTGTTGTTGTTTTTGGTTTTTTTTTTTGCTTTTATGTTTAATATAAAATTTCTGCTTTTCCTGGAAATTAGGGGAAGCACTTAGTTATTTACTTAATTGTGCTTTTAACCTGCCATGTGGCAGCAAAAGCAAGGAAAATTTCACATTCTGCACTCTGCTGTCAGCTTTAAAAGCAAATGAACAAGTACGGGGTATCAAATTCACACATCTGTTTTTCCGTGGCAAACAAGGGTTACCCAGGATATAACAGTAAAGGAAAAATGGGATGGTCAAATCTGTTTTGAAAATAAGCTACTTCTAGTATTGACTTTTCTGCAGATAACTACTTTAATTGCCACTTCCTTTTTCATTATGTATGAAAGTAATTTAGATTGCTTCAGAGAAGATACCCAAAAATCTTCTGAGCTCTCTTCTGACTAATTTAATTGAAGTCTCCTGTGGGATATTGACCGTCTCTTCTATCTATCTGGATTGCCTGTAATGTAACTAGGAGTGTCACACTGTGCATCATTGTCATCAGTGTTATCTGTCAGACATGCACATGCTTAGCACTTTCTCACTTGTCTTTTAGCACTGTCTTGAATCATTTTGGCTCATTTGCTCCTCAGCAGTTTTTCCAGCAGGGTTTGTTTGTAACTCTGTGAGCAGGTTGGCAAAACTGTGGATTACCTGTTTGAAGGTGTGTGTGCTATCTTCTGTGAAGCTGGATGGCTTTAAACATGGTACAGCTTTGTTCATCTGCAGCTTGATGTTAAATGGACAGGAAAAATATGTCTGGTCTAGAAACAAATAGGAAAAACACAATTGAGTAGGAAAAACCCCCTACTAAATACTGGATTTCTTTGAATTATTTGTTAATTTTGATTGCATATTTATCCAGCCTCCACTGAAATTAATTTAGAGTTACTGGAACTGGATTCAGATGTCACTTGCTAAACTTCAAACTAAACTTATTTTCAAATGCCTTCAATATTTTCAAACACCTTTAATGTCTTTTGGAATGGAAAATTGTAAAATAATTGATAATTATTGAATAAAGTTGTTGGGATACTGTCAATGTTAGAATAGCATTTTTAACAAATGTCAAGACTTTCATTTACTTTAAATTATTATGATATATTTAAATACATTATACTTCTGGCTGCTATTATTTACTGAATTTTTGATATTTTTCTCAAGTAGCAAATGCCAAAGTTTTGTTTTTCTGTAGTCTGCTTTAATCTCAATGTTTAAATGCCATAATAATAAAAACTGCTAAGTCTTAACGCAAATTCCATATTCCATTATATGTTTATGGAAAAAGAACATTCTGATTATACATTTTGAAAAACCTTGGTTTTGCATATATACATTTATGGCCATAACTAGAGAGTCCTCCTTTTTAAATTCTATTAATAAATATATCTATATATTTTCAATACACTATATGCTGATTACTTTACCTTGAATTAGTACTCAGGTTAAAAAAATATATCAAAAATATTTCCTTAATGTAACATATTATGGCTTTGGACAAAGAGAATGGAGGTGTTTTGACATCAAAATGTTTGCCATTTCCTGTTGGTTGAAATTTTGGTTTGCTTACTAAGTTAATATTTAATGTTATCATTGGCAAGGCAAGCTTCTGTAGGAAAATATCAGTGTGAATTTTACTAGTGAGATGGGAGTACAGGCCATAAAAATTCTCAGTTTCCCTTTTAAAAACTTAATCCATTTGTCCAACAGGAATGAATACAGAAGGAGTAGAGGTTTTGAACTTCCCTCACATCTGGGTAAAGGAGTGTATTTTGACTCCAAGCACAATAAAACAATCGTACTTGCTGGTGGTATATGACATAATGACCCAAATATGTTTTTAAAAAATCATTTATTGCTGTACATAAACAGCTAAGTTAGCACAAGGGATGATAAAATAACATTGGTAATTCTTCCTTTAGCTGGGAACCATTGGTGGCCCATTAGGATTCCAGATGTAGCCATGTGTGCTTTTCCATTTGTTTTCTAATGTCTAGTGCTTGGACCCTTGGTACCTTGGCTGTGGTTGTCAAGCATGTTGGCTTTTCAGCTTGAGGTCTTCCTGGAGAAACACGCTGGCCTGGCTAATAGCTATAAAGCAGCTTATTGTCTTGGGCCCAGTTTGTTGGGACTAGCTGGAGTGAGGGCAGCTTTATGTCAAAGGTCAAACACCAGCTTGACCCAATTTTCTACAGAAAACACTTGCAACTGGACCTGAAAATCTAGGCATTAAAGTATAAGTAACAAGATGTTTTAAAACACTTTTTAAAAGAAGAATTTGTGACAACTTCTGCCTATTAAGAGTGCATTGGATTGCATTCAAGTATTCAAGTTATATGTGGAAAACATTTTCTAATTTCTTTTGCAGGCAATAACTTGAAGTACTAAAATGGAATAATGAAAGAGGGAAAAAATTGCTAGGAAAAAAAAAGAAGTACCAGTGATGCTCTCTCCTTCTACTAAAGCTCAAATTAATCCTTCACTTTTCTTTGCATGAGTTAGGAGTCACAGCTGACTTTGGCTAATGGTATTTTTGTGATGTTGTTTATTTAAGACAAAACACATAGGACAGCAGATTTATATTAAGCAAAAGCATGGTAAGAGGAGAATTCCTGTTAAATTAAGGTCAGGGTGTTGGTACTTATTTATGTAAGGCCAGACTGTCAAATTGTTGTCTTGCTTAGTTCAGCTGAGATCCCTGGGACTGGTTATGAGAGTAGTTCTCTTCTAGGACTAATTGTTTATCATCCTCTCTAAGTGATTTCAAGGATAGTATTTGAATAAGCACAGTAATTGCAGCGTACAGTGATATGAACACTTCTATTGAAATAGAAATATAGTGGCCATGTAAAGAAGTTTATATTGAAAAATACTGTGTTTTTTTTTAAAAAAAACAAAAAACACAAACCTTTTTTATGCATATATTTGAATACAACTGAGCCCAAAGCAAAGCAGTCTGGACAACCTTAAATTATTTGTATGTGCATGCACATCCTCATTTTGTATGTGTATATATTTTACATAATTACCTACCAGTACAATATAAACTAATCTGAATTTACTATTTTTAAAGATCAGTTACATCAGAAAATTCCATTAATCTGTACTGTTTATACTAACTGTTGACTGACATTAAGAACATTCAGATTTTTTTAGCTTTACATCCATCAATTTCAGATACCCATGGGAGCATTTTGGATATGTAAACAGGTTTAAACAAAAGCTTTCCAATACAATTAAATTAAGCAATATAGATGCAACAACAAAGTTAGGTGTCTAGACCCACCACCCTATGTAAGTACAGGACACACAAACAGGAATAAACAGAATTCCTCATTCAAGATGCAAAGCACAAAATCATAACCAGAGACTAGCTATATCCACGTGTCTGAGGAAGTGCTGGTGGCAACTGCTTTCTCGTGACATTCCAGATGTACACTACTTTTAAAATAGGGCAGAGGAACACTGGTGGGAAGTTTTTGGCATTAACAGTCCACATGAAGTCACAAAGACCAGTTGTGAGTCTTTGTGTCTTCTGGAAGATGATTTTGAGAAATTTGGGATCTATGTCAACTGCAAGACTGAGGGCTTGACAGGGTGAAGACCCTTTCTGTCCCCTGGCAAAGCTTCTTGAGCAACAGAGTACAAGATTCCTGAGTCCACAGCTTGCAAGAAGATGGTTACTGGTGAGTGGTTAGGATCATCATGTGCAATTGGAAATAGCATTTTTTGTTTGCTTTCCTCTCTTGCTATTCTCAAAATAGAATATTACATAATCTATAGGTAGGAGTCAGTGAAACAGAAGTCCTAAGTAGATGATAATGTAGCCTCATCTTGTGTCATAGTCACCTGAGTAACAAAGAAAATTATGTGAATGTAAAGATTTTTTTTTAAACAAAACTGAGCAGAGTTCCTGGATTTGTAGCTCATGCCTAACTTCTCCCCTGAGCCCTGTGCATTTTCATTACATAGCATATTGTTGACTTCTGTACCATTTACCATGTTTATGTTCCAAATAACCTGTTAAAAGAGGGTTAAATTTTCAAATGATAAAACTATCAGAAGTCTCTGAAGTCTGTTTTGTCAGCAGAAGATCAAAACTAAATACAGAGAGAAAGATCTATTTTGGAAGTTATAGCAGTACCAACTTTTGTGTGTACGTCTGGCTTTATTTTTTCAGTATGCTCCTCTGTTAGATGTCTGCTATACCATTAGATTTCTATAAAGCTTATAGTGAGCTTTGGTGGAGTGTTACTGTTTTACTTTTTCTCTGCTTTAAGCGTGTTAAGTATGAAACTGCAATTGATACAGAATTTTTCTCAAAGAGATCATTTAATATGTATGTATTAAATGTAGTGCTATTTAATCCACCTTAGTAGATTATTCTGAGTACTCTCCTCCAGTGTTGTGTTGCTACAGTTTCAGAACAGAATAACTTTTTCAGCATGTGAGAGATTGACAATTGGCTAAATCTCAGCCCTTTGATGGCTTTGCAAATTGGAAGTCATGTACCTATCAGTAAAATGTTACTTGAGAACCCACTGAGACTGCTAGGTCAACAGAGGTCTTTGTAGATATTCCCACGTCTTTGTCAAGGTAGGCTACTGAAATCTGCCTGTTTAGAGGCCTCTGTTTCATGCACAGTGGCCTCCAGTCTGCAGATGTTTTGAACTGCTTCTCATAGGAGACAAAGACATTAAATCATTTAAGAAATCCTAAGTGAAGGAAAATGTTTGTTTTCTTTTTTTGCCATTTGCACTCTCTGGCCGTCAAAGATCACCATGATGAGCCAGCAGTACTTTGAGGATTTGTGTCACCCTCGACCTTTCATGGGCTTAGTGTGAGCCAGCTGCTGTACAGCTGGGCAGTGATTTGCACTATGTGCAAGGACACTTGCAATTTGACATTGCAGATAGCCACATACTGAAATATAGACAGTAGTATAACATATTTTTTGTAACGCAGCCCAGGATTTATTCCCTCTTTTTGAATCATCTGTGGAAGTTGAAGAGAACAGATCTTAGTAAAACTTATTGGTGAAGAGTTTTAAAGAAGCTACCTCTCCCCTTGATCCTTTTACAAGAGAAGCTTTAGAAGCATTGCAGTGCTGAACACTGTGCTCCAAAAGTGTGCTGGAGGAGGGAGAAATATGTGAGCCTCTGTTCATTGTCACAGTGGGTCCTCTTTTATTATTGCTATCCCTAGTTTAGGCACAATAAATAATGCGGATTGCAATGCATACAAACTGTCAACAAACAGAACTTAGTGTTGCTGGATCCTGTCATCACTGTCTAGGACTGTCATTTGAAACTTCAAAATATTATTGTAAAATTCATTGCATACTGACTGCAGAGATAGTAGCATTTTGATGTTGGATGATCTCCTCTTTATGTATATCAGGCATGTGAAAGTAAAATGGAGAAGGCATCATTGATCTTGAAATTAAAGGCACTATGGAAACACAGGATGCCAGCAGATTGTCACTACTCCTTCATCTTTACAACCTGTTCTTTCTGTGTCACATTTGAATAATATTCCAAATGTAGAAAAGAGTTAGGAACATTCTGGGGAACTAATCTGTGTTTCCTTCTGAATGAAATAGAGAAAATACTGGTTTTCTCAAGGAAAAAAGTAAATACATGTTTTAAAGAATTAACTACTTCATTGCTGTTAACAGAATTAGCAGCTTTTGTATGAGACGTTTTCTACAAGAAACAATATCCATCTAGTAATAGACAGACACATCATAGCCCTCCTTTTATTTTTTTTTCTTTTTTCCCCATAAGGAGAGATGAGATTGCATATGAAATTGGAAAAAAAATGTTCTTGATACATAGGCCATGTCTTCCAGACTTTTAAAAGACATGATATGGCTACTGTCTGAAAAAGAACAGTCTCCATTGAATCTACTGCTATGATTGAGAAATCATCAATTTTATCATGCTTCAGAAGAGATGATTACCTTGATATTACAGCATTCCTTATGGTTGCTTTGTAGAACTGTTTCAGTGAATTTTCAAAACTGTATTTCCCTGCAATATACACAGTTTAACAGTTGAACTTAATGGGAAACATTATAGAATAGTCATGTTAAAGATCTTTTCTATATTCCTGGGTGGTGATTAGATCCAAAGAAGGCTAGATCACATTTTAGGTTATGAAATACTCTGGATTGATGCACTTCATACTAGCGCATACCACATTCTACTTTTACTCTTAAGAAGTTAACTTAAGAAGTTAATTTATCTGTGAAAGGCAGATCTTGATGAGCACATTAAGATTAGAGGTTTGCCTTCAGTGTTATGCAGCTCCTGAATAGAACTGTTTGGAAATGAGTTCATAAAGCTGTCCCAAATCTTATCATCTTATTTTAGAAATTTACATTCTCTACCAGATGTTTCATGTTTTGTTTTGTTTGTTGCTGTTGTTTGTTTGTTTTCCCATGGAAATCAGCAGTAAATATAATTAATTAAAAGCAATAGTAAATAAATTAAGTCAGCTTTATTGAACTAAAATGCTAATGAAAGACTTCTGTCACTTCCATTTGGAGTAAGCCTTCCTCACAATCTACTTAATGATATGAAAATTAAAATGTTCTGTTTTACTCTCCTCATGTATGCTTTCTTAAAGGGAATAACTGCTTCATACTTCTTTGAATGGAATTGCAGGAATAGAAGTCCTTTAATACATAGAGAATATTTGACTTCTACCTATGTCAGCACATGCTGTCATTCATGTATCCAGAGTGTGTTTGCACATAAGAAAATGTTATGCAGTAGGTGATGCAATTGACATCAGATAACTGGAACTAAAGAATGACTTTGGATGACCAGATATTTCTTTGGGTCTAGCCTGTATTTGCTAGTAAAGTGCAAAATTTTATACAGGTTTGTACTTCAGAATACATTCAGAGTAAGAAGTAGCTAGAAAAGTGTAACCTAAAAGGATGCTGGGGGAAATCCCTAAAAACATGCAAGCTTTGCTTTTAAGTCTTCTGCTTCTGGTCCTGTAAGAGTCAGGGCTGGAGCTCACTGCATTCATTACTTAGCTAGTACTTATTTCTGACATTGCCCTAAGTACAAAGCAACTTAAGATCAGCAAATAAAAATCTAGAATTAATATGCCCTTGTATTTTCCTTTCCTCCTTCAATTCATCTCCTTCTGTCATGGGCACTTCATTCAAAACAGAGTGTAAACTTCATTTTTTCCAGCTGTTTGTTCTGAAATGCTGCTAGGGAGTTTTGTGTGGATGTATGTATTGATGCTTTTCATAGCCAAAGTGCTTTTGTTGGCTTCTATTGTATGTGTATTTAAACAGTTGTCAATGGAAATTGCTCCTTGGCAAAGAATATACAGAAGAGTTTTCAGATTGATATTTGTTGCCTGATCTGTGTTAAAAATTCAGACAGAATTGCATAAAGCCCATTCTAATTTAAAGAGCAAGCAGAGTCCGTTTATTACTAATCTTGCTTGAATCTGTCCAATTATGTTGACATAAAAAAAATGTATTAGCACTGTTTTCAAAAGTATGCTTCTATGGCATGTACTCAGCATTTATCACATTTTTAGACCGTATATACGCAAATTTTGTTCTGGAAAAAAGTTTTATTTGCCCATATTTCAACCAAGGAAATAGGAAACAGAAAAAGAGAATGGTGTTCTGGGTAACACAAGGACACTCTTAAAATACCTGTTTGCAGTTAGTCTGTGTTGAATGACCCTCCATTTCCATTTTTTTTCTGCTAATAATTTACTGAGCTGAATTCAGTATTTATTTGGAGCTGACCTTAAATCACCTGAATCATTTGATTTGAGACTTCTTAAAAGAAAGGTTCAAAAAGAATGATCTTTTTGATTTGTAGTCATTTGCCAGAGATATATTATTGTTTAATAAAATATTTTTCAGTATTACTCTCTTGTTCTTAGAATTGAAGATTCAATCCAGTAAAGTACAATAATCAGTACTGACCCAAAAATTGCAGCTAGTATGTGAGGGATAGCCAGACTTTTTGCTGACTTTCTGGAAATCGTAATTGTAGTGGAAATGCTAAGTCATGGCCTGAAAAAGTGATTAAGCACCTGGTCGGAAGGGAACGCAGGGCCAACCAAGGGTAGCTCAGGTGCATGTAATTGTCTCTGTGGTTGCTGTGTTTGGGCTTGTTCTTATTTGCTGTAGCCAGACTTTTCTATCCTGCTCTTATTGTGGTACTTCCCATCTTGTTATGTCATAATAATAGCATGCTGTTTGTAGAACACATATGATGTTCTTCGTTTTATAGGTCTTAAAATGACGTTATGGGTAGTAAACGTGTACTTGAACACTACTTGGTGCCCAACAGGCAGACCAAGAATATTATAGTAGTTAAATTATTAACATAGGCTTTTCATTCATTTTTGCTAGGCATTAATGACACTGAAGTAACTAAGAAAGCCGCAATGTATGCTGGAGTTAATAGGAGATAAAGCATAATTTGAATGACTTCAACTTAGATTAATCACATGTCTATCATGATTTCTTTCTGAAGTTGAAAACTTCAGAAAATTAAATTTAGTCATTATCTGTTGTGTGCTGCAATTGGTGTGAAAATCATTTCAGAGAAAGTACCCTATAAAAATAAATAAAAAAAAAAAATAATTCTGCATGATAAGTTAGTATGGTAGTCCAGGGAGTAGGCAACTAAGCCAAGATGATTTATGACTGACTCTGTAATTATAAAGTTGTTTTTTAATGCATCTGTGTGACAAGACATTTGTAGTGACTAGAGTGAAATATCATTTGGTTAAAATAGGTATTTTAGTTTTAATTTTTGTATAATTGTGTGTAAGATGAGTAAATAAAGAATCATTTAAAAGGTTTATAGGTAAGTTTTTAGATGGCTATTTTTCCACCATATTTTTATACAGTGGAATATATGACGCTACAGTGAATTAAGAAGTTGGAAGATTTTCATATGATATCCTGTTTCACTAATACAGAATAATCTCGAACCACAGTAGGGTAATAATTACCAAATTTAAAGACAAAGTCAGCCAAACAGCTGTTTTCAGTTTGTTAGGAGATCCATTTGATTTATTCCTTTGGTCAACTTTCATTACTCTATAAGACAAAATTTCACTGGATATTTAACCCTGAATTCCCAGTCTTGTTTGCTGCCTGCTATAAAATTGCATGCTTGAACTGCCACAGCCACCCAACATGTGGGGGAGCTACTGTTTTACGCCGATACCAGTTTTCAGTGTAAGTAGTTTCAAATACGAAGTTCATATATCATGTCATCCTGGACATGTATCTACATGCCTATTCTGTCCTCTTCCATGGCAGTAGAGGGGAAAATACCTTAAATAAATGCAATTTGAATAGCTCTTTATCAGCGAACATGGTGGATGGCATCATTGCGAATATGTGGTGTAGAAATTGTTTGACACACAAACTGTTGCACTTTTCTTGTTGGTATTGTACAAAGTCAATGCATCTCTGATGCCTGAAGTTTCCTATAATTTCCAGGTTTTGTTGCTGTGAAGTTTGAAATGTAACACTGTCCTCTATCTAGCTGTTGGCAGGATGTAACCAGGTCTGTAGTTTTAATGTGGCTTCAGTGTGATGTACTGATAATACAGGGAGACAGAAAGAGTTTGAATCTAGGGACTTAAAATTATTGCATTATTGTTTGAATCTAGGGACTTAAAATTATTGGGTTCTTTTCCTTGTTTTGTATATCTTTTTCTTACTGTTATTTCAGTTGATACATTCTCTGGCTTTTCTGCCTGCTGTAAGAATGTCTTAGCATATCTGTAAGATGACGGATTTTTTTTTTGTGCCTGAAGCAGCTGACAGAATCAAGAAGCTTCTGATAAGTTCGTTTACATACAGTGTGAGTTCCATTCTTGCAGTCTTTTTTTTTTTTTTTTTTTTTTTTTTTGGTAGTCAAAAAGCAGACACGGGAAAGGGGAACTGTTAAACATATCTCACATCTTTGGAAGTAGTTTAAAACTTGTATATATATAAATCAACAATTGTGTATAAAGACATATACACGGAAGTAACATTTTCAGTAACTGCATTTCCTGCCCTTTCTAATTATGTTTTTCCATTTAGAAAAGATAGTACTATGCCTCATTAGTTGTATTCCTCATCAAGCACACTTCACATTTCTGTACTCTATCCCTCCCTCTACTGCTTCAGAAATGTCAACCCCTGGAAAATGGGGGTGACAAATGTTGCACTTCTTGTTGTGACTATCTATCTGTTCAGTTGTGACGTGGGAAATTAATACTATAGGTTTTTTGCTTGGCTTTTCTTGCCTTCAAAGCAGTAATTATGTGTTAAGTAGAATTTTAGTCTCATCATATCGTGTACATACTTAATACAAAAATCAGTTTGGGAGTTTGAAGTTGTCAAGGTATCTGCATTGTAACTTTTAAGTCAATGGATTTTATGTATAGGAAACATGAACTTCTTCTGATTGCTCAAACTGCTAGTTCACTCCACCTCCAGTGGTATTAGGTTTTATCCTGATATATATGGGTTGTTTTTTCTTTGAGTGGGGAGACTTCATGCAGTGTAAATACTAGGATGTTGGTGATGCTCTTGCTCTCTGGTTCCACATGAATACTTAAATGATAAACTAATTTTGTAGTTAAAAATGTGTGGCATTCAAATTGCTGTTTGAAAACCCATGTGCAGTATCAAATGACCGAAACAATGTATGACTGAAGGTGATCGATACTTAGGCACCTCCTGAGAAGGCTATCCGTAACACTTTCTTATTAAATTGTTATGGCATCTTGTTATTAAGATTGGTTCTTGGAAATCTCACTCAAGCAAGTTCTACGTGTTGTGGTTTAAAATAGGAAGAAAAAATAAGGATATAATATTGGAATTGGTGTTTTTTATTTTTGAGTGCTTTCAGCCTAGAAAAAGTGAAAGCAAAGAAACTGGGTTTTGATCCCTTGGCTCTCAAATACCAGTGTCTCTCTGAGTGTAGGCAAAGTGTCAAGCTAGCCTAAGAACAGTTGTCCTTTGCTGGCTCTTTCTAGAACTTTTTGTACACAAGACAAAAAGGGTGATCTGATGGAAACACTAAAAATACATCTCTATATGTGATTTTCCTGCATCTGACAAGGTTGAGAAGGCTTCATGGGGTGCTTTTTTTCCTCCCAGTTAAATTATAAACTGCAAGTTGAAAGTAGCTGTTCTCTTGTTCCAAGCCTTTAAATCCTAAGCTCTTTTTAAGTTTCTTAGATCGAAAGACAGTGCTGTCTTTCCCTAGTGGCTGTTCCTAGGGTCTCCTGAGGCCTAAGACTGTTCAGCATCCTCAGACTAACTTGTGCATGCCAAGAGGAAGCTTAAACTCAGGTTTTTCTCTTTCTGTGAAATCTGTTTTCATTCTTCTACATTTGCCTCAGCCAGGACCTGAGTTCTTTCTTAGCTTAAGTATGTAGCCTTTCATACTGCAAACAACCCCCCCCAGACTATCATCCTCTTTTTACTTAGGCAATGGTGTGTTAGAATTTCTGTCTGCCTAGATACAGGAAAGGGGGGGGGGAAAAAAACCCCTCCAATAGCACTTGGAACCCAGAGGGGCTAAATAGGAATTTTTTTTAAGGAGTGGGCTTAGCTTTTGGTGTTTTTTTCCTTCAGAACACGTCTGATAGTGATCTAATATTGAAAGACTCACGGAAATATTCTTAGGGAGACATGGGCACTAATGTTATAGGATAAAGAATTCCTGAAGTTTAATTGGTAATTCTCAGTAAACAACAGTAAAATGGTTACACTATTTCTGTATGTTTTTCACTCATCAGAAAGTTATACTCTTGCTTCCTTTCATCTCAGGCAGAAAAACCTATGGTTTGGGTTTTTTTTTTTTGTAGTCAGTTTATTGTTGAGCTCACTTTCATTGAGACAGGTGCAAACTTCACCAATTCATCACCTTACTTAAGGCAATGAACCAAATAAATGCTCTTTAGAGTGCAAAAAATAAAAGTGGAAAAAATTCAACATGGAAAAGTTGGAGAGGGAGCTTTGTGAGAGTATCTCCAGTGGGTACTGAGTGTTCTCATGGCTTTCATACCTTGAGCAGAAAGGGAGAAGACAAATGTTTGTGTTGTTACAGCTGACACACTGATAGCATGTTATTTGGTTAGTGGAGAGTTATGATCCTCAAGATCTATGTAATATTGTATTCTATAATGTAAGCATGGTAAACTTTGTCTCTGTAGCAGATATTTATGCTTTCTGAAGATTGTAAGCTAACATTACTTCATACCCAAAACTAAAGCTAGGGAGCATTTGAGCATCGAGGAAGGACACAGAACACTAGTATATGCTCATTTAAATTGCTTAATGATGCCTATGTAAAGGTGGAACTTCTTGGGGACATTGTTAAATAGAGTTAGTGAATATAGAGGAAAACTATGAATTGAGTCCATACACTGGTTTCCAGATTCTGAGGGAAGCAACTGAGCTATAACTTGCTGAGGATTCATTTCAGTGAAGGAACTATTTCTCTAAACAGTAGTCGTGGTGCAAGGCTCAATGAACTTCTGCTCAACTGGTAGGAAAAGTCACTTTTTTTTAGCTTTTATGCATACATTCACATTACATGAGCCTGTAAACATATGGAAGATGACAGCGCTTCATTAAAATCTTTTGTGACAATGATAGGAACAGATCTAGAAAAAATATTTTGAAAAGGATTTAATGTTGCACTGTAGTCTGAAGCAGGAATTCTTATGTCTGCATCACAATGTTTTGCTGTGGATTTCATTATAGGAAATAAGCTTTGAAGCATATTTTGATGTTTTTGAGGACCAGGTTTCTGCATGCTGTGTGTAGAAATGTGTTCTTAGTGTTTGCAGACTTGGTACAGTTCAGTCATATAATAGACAGGACGGATGTGAGATCTTGTAGCTGCTGGTTTTGGATGATGTCTACAAAGGACTGTGTTTGTGTACTCATTTGTGTACACATTTTCCTGGTCATTCAGTTTTGGTTTTTAGAGTTTTCCCATTGATGCTGCTCATTCCACCTTTCCTGTCTGACATAAGCTAAATAGTACAATTTTACTGTTACTAATGTATGATGTAAAGCTGGCAAAACCAGTGATAATCAGCTAGGCACTCTTCCCTCTTTTGCTTAAGAGGGCTGAATGTATAAGAACACACTACACAAACAAGGTTATGTGAATCAATCAATTCCTTGTTCATTTGACAGGAGTGCCCACACAATTTTATGACTGTGGAGCATCTTGCATGCAACGAATAAGTGTGTGTGTGCGGGGGGTGGGAGAGGCAGGGGAGGGGGAATCACAACAGGAGAATAAATATAAATGGCTGATAGGGAGGGCGAAGAATTAAGCTCCATATGAATGATGTTCTAATGATGATTACTGATCCCTTTTACTTCAGTGTGTCTCCTGCCTTTTGAAGCAAATGATGGTATTCAGAGGAGTCTCAGACTTGAGTCAATTACATAATATCCTAAGTAATAGAACTTGGATGGAACAAAAGATATTCAAAAGGCAATGCACAAAGTTTTATTTAGATTCTACTGACTAAGGACTGTAAGTTCTTTCAGATCCCATTTAGTCCCCATCTGAATAAAGCCTTCACAAAAAACCTAAATACATTCAACAAAATGAGGAAGTTAACAATACCATAGGTTGAGAATATAAAAAAATTAGGAAATGAGTTGTTGTTTTTTTTTAAAAAAAGTGTCATTAACAGAATTTTCTGAAATGCAGTAATATGTTTAAACGTTCTTTAACTCCGTATTAGTTAACACTTGGAAGAGAATTCACAATTCCTACCATTTTACATGTCAGTGGAACTTTAATATATTAGGTACCTTTAAGTTCTGTGGAGAAAGTAACAAATGAACTTGTTCTTATTCAGCAGGAATGTCCAAAACCACTTAACTGTTTATCAAATAATTAGTAATTACAGAATGGCAATAAAACTTAATTAGCAATGCTTCTGTTTTTCTCAATTTAAATAGTCCTATGTACTCAAGAATGCAAAACTTATTGTTTTCTTCCTCACTTCAATAGTGTACATGTGCATTATGGTTCACATTGGAAAGGTAAGCCTGCTACTGACAGCTGGAGGATGGGAAAGTGTAAAGCTTTCCTAAAAAAAAAAAAAAAAATTTGCATACTAACCAAAACAATAACATAAAAACTTTGTATCATATTCTGCTGCTCTTAATAAAACTTCTTTCCATAAATATCATCTTTGTAGGATAAGAAACATGGAAGCTTGTTTTTCTTTTTTTCCATTTTCATATTAAGTATGGTACAACTGTAAGAGAAAGTAAAAGATAATTTTCATGGTATATAATTTCTTCCTGAAACATAAGTTATTAGTTATGCCAGCATTTCAATAAGAACTGCTATGCAAGTATTCTTATGAGCTCCTTTTTGTGAGTGAAATGTTTAGGACTCCTACTTTGAGAAGGACTTTCTTTTTTTTCCCGTAATACTCTACTAGAATTACTTGTCGGCCAGCAGATTTCTCTGATTTCTTCACAAATAATCAGCAAATGTTGTAGATTACAGATTTTAATTGAGTAAAAGGGCAATGGCAACACTAGTAAGTTCTGTGCAAAGTACATTAATCACTGATTGCAAGTTGAAGTGATGTATTTATATACATGTGTAAAAGTCTGTGTACATATGTAATACACAATGTAGATAGCACGGCCAACGAAGAAATAAATGACCTTAAATATATAGCTAAAGATATATATTTGTTAAATCATACATCTTTAGTATATATCCATAGCTTTTCACTGCTTGGGAACATGATGAAAGACTATGTTAAATAAACTTATTTCAATTTTTCATTTGACCTGTGGGTTATTATATGACCAATCTGTTCTATGTCCTCAATCAACAGATGATTGTATTTGGTAATAATTTATCAAGAATAAAAATCTGTTTTTGAAACTAATCACTTCATGTTAGGTCTGCCTTTTTTCAAAACAACCATCTGATATTCATTTTGTCTGCAAGACTAACATTCTGATGAAAATGCATCTATCACAGGGTGTAGTCAGTGGAATGAAGTAGTTCTACTCTGTATATTCAGAATATTTTGTTTTATCAACAGCTGGACTAAATTTTAGTATTAAAGGAAAAAAATCAATTTTACAATTACATAAACAATTTTGACTAAACTTGTTGTGTTTCTGATTTGTTTGCAGCAAAATATTGCAAGAAATTCAAGGGTCAACTTGGGCCATAGCTGAGATAAAAGATTTAAAAGGTTACTTTAACTGTTTTCTGCGTTTGACATGACAAAGCTATGTCTTCTCAGAGAGAATCCTGAGCATGTCTCTGAGTTTGGCCAACTGAGCTTAAATGCTGAGGTTTTCTCTTGAACATCAGCTTTTAGCTAAAATTCTTAGAATGAACTACTCTTTGAAAAGAGGTTGGAAGAACAGATGAATTCATGCACTACTTGACTTCTGTACCACAGAGGCCTTCTCTGCTTAGTTAAACTGTTTTGGCCATCGCCTGCCCTGGCATGTTCTTCCTTTAGCCTAGCAGCTGTGTCTTGCAGTTATTTCTTGGATCTTTCATGATCAAAGCTCCCTGTAATTCTAAAACATAGGCTTGATCAAGCCGGCATGCATGTAAGCCACATGCATGGAGAACAAGGAATATGGAGCACTTCCATCATTTTACTATATATATAAAGTAGTTTTGTTACATTAACTTTTGTCTCAGGAGATCTGAAAACAAACCAAGAATTTAGCATTCATTTAAATTTGTGCTGCCAGCTAGATTTAGACTTTTTGACTCCAAATTCTTCCTAGATTTTTATAGTGCAACAAAATTATTAAATTTTGAAGTAAATCTCAAAATAACCAATAAACCACTAATAAGTCATGAAATTATTTTATTTTTAATTTTAAGGACTGCATGCACTGCAGCTGGAGTTATTCCAGTGTTCATTTTTCCCATTGCCTTTATAAAATAAATCTAAACTGTCTCCCAAGGAAGTTATAAATGGTTATCAAAATTAGGAAGCAAGGAATACTATGGTGTTATCTTTGTATGATGGCATATACAATGAGTACATTGTAGATGTGAGTAAGTCAATGTTTTGACTTGAAACCAAAGCAATATTTGCAATTTAAAGTATGTTATGAAGTCAATATTATCCCTGGGGACAAACTGATCTTACTCATTCTTTTCATGTTATGTATTTACAAACTTCAACCAGGGGCTTTCCATTCTCCTGTAGCTCTCCCCCTTCCTCCACTCTGATTTTACTAGTGCGTTGGCCACCATGACAACAGGGATTTTTATCTGACAAAAAGTTAAAAAGCTTAAAAAAAAAAAAAAAAAAAAAAAAAAAAAAAAAAAAAAAAAAAAA